>NC_056687.1:34245000-34367500 GCF_018350215.1 Panthera leo
AAGATTTTAGGCTTCTCACAAACTGTTCATTCTAGTTTATAAATTGGCAGGAAGAAATGGTCACTCACTTAAGTGTCACGGAAACCAGTGGTTAAGCCACAGGTGAAAATGAAAGTAAATCTATGCCAGGAAGCATGTACACAGAAAGCTATACATCTCCAGCTGTGCTACAACTGCAGATGCACATTGGAAGGCTTGGAGGAAAACAAATTAAAACATAATAGATGG
Source organism: Panthera leo (assembly GCF_018350215.1). Taxonomy (NCBI): domain Eukaryota; kingdom Metazoa; phylum Chordata; class Mammalia; order Carnivora; family Felidae; genus Panthera; species Panthera leo. Next base: position 34,245,229 of record NC_056687.1, read on the forward strand.
TGAAATAGGGAACTGATCGGTATTCATATACTGATATTATTGGGAGCATAAGGCAAGCTGAAGGCCAAGCACAAGCTAATAACAGCCTCCTCCCCAGGTGGGATATGTGTGACCCTCCCCAGGCACTCCTGGCTGCCCAAGAACAAAGGAAAGGAAAGAAAACAAATGGTTAACCACAGAGATCACAGTCATGCAGGACATAGGTCTCCACCGGTTTACAAATATGTTGGTATATTACAAGAAAAAGGCAATCTTACCAGTAGCCTAATCTCCAAAAATCTATAGACTCCTGGAACCCCAACATCACCCTGCCCTCCATAGTGATGTGGGGAACAAAAGCAAGAAGGAAATGGCAGGTGAAATTAAATTTCTTTATAATCTGCAGCCCATTGACAAATACTTGAGGCAGAGAGAGTATAACATTTCTCCAAGAACCCCCTAGTGTCTTAATGTTAATGCTTTGCTAGGGGGAAAAACAACCTTAGTTTGACAACAACTAAGCCTCCAGTATCCTGTGGTCTTCTTTAGCATATGAAGATCCCTTTGGAAACTTCCTCTTGTCTTTACCTCCCCCAACTCTATAGTATATAATCGGTCACTCTTTACAATCCCAATGCAGCTCTTTCTGCCCAGGAATTCTATCCCTGGGCTTTAAGAAAAGCAAATAAAATCACCTTTTTTTACCAAACATATCTCAGGAATTCTTTCTTGGCCATAAGCTCCAAACCCTGACCATTCCAAAACTCCATCAATATGAATGGAGGTTATATGGTTAATGTTTTTGTTCTATTAATTATACTTACATTCTAGATCTTCATTTACCTGGGGAACAGTTCCTTCTATGCCCAGAAACTCAGACTGTCACTCTAGAACAGCTACCTCTCCATCATTCCCGCAAACTCTAAAAGCCTCTTCATGCCTCATCATGACTACCCTCCCCCAACAACCCCTTTAAGATTTCTCTAGTCTCTACCTCCTGTATCTATGTGTATCATCTTTGTGCATGATCACTGCTACAAATCATTTGACTGGATCCTATTCTTGTTCCGGAGGTGTGCTCCTTAAACAAGCATTTTAAACTAATCTCTGCTACCGAGGCCACCCTCACTTGCAAAATGGACATTCCTTTTCTTTTGTTCTGTCTGCAGATGATATCTGAACTAAGTCAGAGGAAGGGGAGTATACCTACAGCATCTGTTATCTCTTCAAACTCCAGTGTATTTCTATCTATATCATTCCCATCTTTCAATTTTTTTTTCTCTCCACAAAGCTTGCCAAGATAAGCAACACGCCCTGATGGCAAGAGATGGAAAATGTGGAAATGCTAATATTTCACAGGACATATTGGACTACTAGCCATCTGTGGTAGGCAGAATAGTGATCCCAAATCAACCTAACTGTCAAAGCCGATGCCCACAGATAAGCCCCACTATCAGTAAAGCAGCCTACCCACCCAGAAAAGGACACAGATGGGTGACAGAGCCAGCCAGAACCACCAGAAGAAGTACCTCTCTTTTTTTGCTTTTAACTTTATTTATTTTGAGAGAGAGAGAAGGAGAGTGCATGAGTGAGGGGAAGGGCAGAGAGAGAGGCAGAGAGAATCCCAAATAGGCTCCCCCCTGTCGACGCAGAGCTCAACGCGGGGCTTGAACTCAAGAACTGTGAGATCATGACCCAAGTTGAATTCAAGAGTTGAATGCTTAAGCGACTGAGCCACCCAGGTGCCTCCGGAAGAACCACCTCTCCAAGCCTCACCTATACTGACAAACTACAAAATCACGATCTCACTAAATGTTTATTATTTCAAGTTGTTAAATACTGGGGTAACTTCCTCTACATCAATAGCTATTACCACATTTATACCTCCGCCATCTGACTTCACAGAAAGAGTCTGCAGTCCCATGTACTTGCAGCCTAGATTCTTACATGCACGGATTCTGTCACAGCAAGCTTTGTGACTTCTGCCAAGTCATTCAGTTCTTAGGTGTTTTACCTGTAAAATCAGAAGCTGCTACCTTGCGATATACAATACCACATTTGGCTTTGTGACTCCATCAAGGATAAAGAGAGAGAAAGGTTATAAAATATCCCTTTCATTAAGAAGAAGCAAACAAAGAAGATGACTGATATGTGCTCCACACAGATTACCACTTCTTATTTGACTGGAAGAATGAATTTTAGCAGCTCCAAATGCCAAGTTAAGCCCTGAGTTTAATATATACATTTATTTCACATCTTCTCTTTATTCATACACCACCACAGAGAAAATGGAAGGATACAGTTCAGTAACAATAAAAATAAACAGTAAACAGTATAAAGAAAGGAGAGTTTGAATTGTCAAGCATTAAGCCCCCATTATTAGACCCTTATCAAAAAATAACACATTGCTCTCTATTTCTATATAACTTAGTAACTTTTGTAGTGAAAAAAAAATTAGAGAACAGCTCTATGCTTTTTGAAACAGAGCTAATCACCACAGCAAAACTGAGTATTGCTTTATTTTAAATGTAGGACAAACAGAACTGTGTGTGTATTCCAAACCTACTCTTCTCGACTCCGTGGTGTTGAAGTTGGCCTCTAACATTTCCCTGTGCCGGCTGACACAGTGTCAGCCTTGGTCAATAGAGGGTGCTGGAGGGATACCGCAAGACAGAAACAGAAGAATCTTCTCTTCCAGATTGAGAAGGCTCTTGTAAGCAGAAAGAGTTAGATGTATACAGAAAAAAAAGGGGGGGGGGGGAACGTAGCTTTCATGACACAAGAGATATCATTTTAGGTCCCCAGCTGTTTTTGTGCACTATGCCCCACTGGGCAATACTTGCCCTGCACACTCTGTGCAGAACTTCCTAAGAGGTGTTGGGATTACAAAGGAATGCAAAAACCCCAGCATTAAGGATGTCAAAGAAACAAAAGGAATGCAAAAACACAGTCTCTAGGAAATAGAGGCTAGGAAATAGCCTAACTATACCAGACACAGTAGATCCATGGTGCTTTTTTCCAAAGACTCCCAGTGCTTTTTTCCAAAGACTCACCTAATGCACATTCTGTAGTTGTCTTTTTAGGATTCAAATCCCGTTGAGCACTCAAACACTGGACTAACTGGAGCCAGAGGACTGATGATACTGATCCTTGCTGGTCTTCTCAACTAGGACAGGGACTCTGTCAGTTTAGGATGACTTTTGCCCCAGTTCTATACTGAACTCTCCTTTGTCGAGCCCCTTCATGAATATGCATTCACCCTCTGCTTAAAACCTCCCCGATTTTGTTGTTTGGAGAATCACGGCTTTGGAAATTTTTCCTTGTGATTTTCTTAATTGCTTCTAATAAAGTTTATTTTGTGTGACAACTCCACCTGGTGTAGTGTCTACCTGTAACTTACCAAGGAGCGAACTCCCATTAGATCCTTATCCTCTTACGTTGCAGCTCCCAGTAGATGGGTAGACAGGTGGCCCAGAGGCAGTAACCCTCTGGCAAGTTATTTAGCCCCAGTGGACTGCTCCCCTGGGCCAGCTCAGTCCTCCAACACTACACAGCAAGCTTCTCTGCCCCCGGCTGACTGCACTGTACAGACGAACTCCAGCTCCTAGCATTGCATTGACTATGGTACATTACAAACAACAAGAGCTATTGTGTCATTGTGACTAGCAGTCGATTATTATCACATCAAAAAATTATATCAAAAATGCATAAAAATTAACATTTCATGTATCATTTGTAAAGTTTCAGAAACAAGACTTCCTGCTTTTCAAAGTGGGAAGCCTAACTGTGCTATCAATGAATAAGCAAATTAAGAGTTCTTTTCAGGCTGACTTTTTTTCTGAAGAATATAAGTTTTCACTGATTACAGTCAGAAGAAAGACAGTAGTCTTATTCTTTAGCATGTAAAATATCAGTCATGGTATTAAGAAGGTATCAGTCTGGAATAATATCTGTAATATAAACACTTATGCAGTCTTAAAATATTGCAAAATTTTGCTAAAGAGAAATAAATTCTCCTTAGAAACTTATTGTGAACATGGGCTGGAAGAAGTTAATCATTATGTGGCTTATAGTTTGCTTAGATCAAGTTGCCTCAAAGCAGAGTTTAAGCAGATTTTTTTCTAGGTGCCTGGGTGGCTCAGTCAGTTAAGCATCCAACTTGGGCTCAGGTCATGATCTTGGGTTCATGAGTTCAAGCACTGCATTGGGTTTTCTGCTGCCAGCACTGATCCTCTGTCCCCCTCTCTCTGTCCCTCCCTTGCGTGCTTGCTCTCTCTCTCTCTCTCTCTCTCAAGAATAAATAAACATTAAAAATTATATTTAAAAAAAAAGAAAACTGTTTCGCTGACGACATCTTCAGGAAATAATCCCAGGAGAGATCACTAAGGAAAGTGGGAGGAGGGAAGACACAAGCCAGAGAAAGAGAAGAAGGTAATGAAGAGTGCATTTACAGACAATGTCCCAGAAGAGTACCTTCAACCTGTGACTGCAGAACTCTAGAGTACTCTGTTTCAGAATTGTCCCAGCCTGAGGAAAGGAAGCTGGGTGGTCATACTCTACTAAAATCAGTCATTGTCTAAGGGCCTACTAGAAGGAAAAGTCCCCATCCAGGCATTTGAGGTTCCCTGGGGTTAAAGGTGAATCCAACGGCATCTGAGCATCTGAGTGGAACAATAACATTTGCTGCTTAACAAAAGAAAATAATCTTTCTGGCCTTAGTATTTTTATTTCAGATGATCCTAAGAACTATTCTGAACAAGCTATAATAGAGAAAAGACCTAGAATCAAAGAACTTATCAAAAGATCATGCATGATGTCAAATAGTGATGACCAGAAATAGATTTAGAGATCCCTTGGTACTCTACAAGTCAAGATCCCTCTCTTGCAGAATAAATAGCAATTTCTAAGGAAATACAGGGAATCATATGAAAGCCCAAGATTACGCGCTGTTTAAGCATAATCACTGGAGACTATAGAGGCAAAAGATTCTCCAGGAACCTGAGAGTCTATTTTCTTCTTAACAGTGTCACCTTATGTACTTATTTGAGACTCTAGGCTGACCCCAAATATTTAGGTATGCTTTCCAATTTGGGTTCAAAACATTTCTCTTTGGTTCTATGCAGCCTGAATCTGAATCATATCCATCCTCTGATGATATGTAAATACTGACAGTAAAAATGTGAAGGATAAACTGCTGAGCCAGAGAACACGAAGAATGCAGAGAAACACGGGCTTTTTAAGGCTGCAACCAAAAAAAAAAAAAAATGGCAACTGATAAAATTATTATCTAAAAAAATCTGAATTCCCCCCTCATGAGGAAAATACAAAGACAAGCAAGATGGCTTCAGCATAACTTAACTGACTAAGCAAGGATGTTTAAGGATTACAGAACACCAATGTCTGTATTTATTTCAGGTAATGAAACATCACTCATACCCAGAAAGTGTATATACCTGAAAATAAATCTCAGTTTACAATGACATTCTAAGAGGGTAAGATTCACAAGGAATGCCAGCAATGATGTGTTACAGTATCAGATTGTTTTGTTTCTGGCAGATTTTGATATATTATAAATATCATTACATATGGTTCAATCTTGGGCAAAGAATGAAATATATAAATCAGACTCTACTCCTTTTCAAAAGAATTAAGAATATAGCAAGGTTAATCACATAAACCCAAATAATCACAGAAACACTTTCTCAAGTTCACAGATTTAAAGTTAAAGAAACATGGGATGCCTGGATTGCTCACTCGGTTAAGCTTCCGACTCCAGGTCAAGGTAGTGGGAATCAAGCCCAGCATGGAGTCTACTTAAAATTCTCTCTCTCCCTCTCCTTCTGCCCTTCACCTGGTAGTGTGCATGTACTCTCTGTCAAAAAGAAAAAAAAAATTAAAGAAACATTAATTGCCTAAGAAGTAAGAAGGGAGATTGAAATAAGAAGAGATAAAACAGCAAAAACAAAATTTTAGTTATACTAAAATCAAACATCTCTTCTTCCCCATCTCTCTCTCTCTCTCTCCTTCTCCCTTTCCCATTCCTAATGAGGAATGAATTACATACTCTAATCTTTAGCATACAGTTCAATGATTGACTTTTTACATACACACGTGTATAGACCATTTCCAGCACCCAACCCCCCAATTAAGTCTCCCAGAGTAGCAATTATTCTAATCCTTATCACCATGCATACATTTTCCTACTTTGCAACCACTTGTAAGTAGATGCATACAGTATGCATTTTTACTTGCTTTATTATAATTTATTCTGTATTTGAGATCATTTATGTTATTGCATTATAGAAGGTTTATTTTTGTGATGGAATGATTCTAAAATTAGGTTACAAAATTGGATTTATCTTCTTTTCCTTCATTTTGTTTCTTTTCAATCCCTCACCTAACTGTGTATAGCAAAGGTGCAGATTTCTCTTTTAACTTCAATATACAGTAAGCTTTCTGTAATGAGCTGGGCTAACTAGAGTTCAGAGAGAAACCTACAAGCATCTAAGAAGCTCTTATAGAATTTAAAATTTAAATTCTTGATATTTATTAGTTTCTAAAGCATAAAAATGGGGTACCTGGGTGGTTCAATTGGTTGAGTATCCTACTCTTGATTTCAGCTCAGATCATGATCCCAGGTGTGTGGGATAGGGCCCCACATTAGGCTCTGCACCAAGCGTGGAACCTACTTAAGATCCTCTCTCCTTTTGCCCCTCTCCTACTCATGCTTTCTCTCTTTCTCAAATTAAAAAATATATATATATATATACATATATATATATATATATATATACACACACATACATATATATATATGTGTGTGTGTGTATATATATATATATATATATATATATATATATATATATATATATATAAATCATTTTGAGTGACTTTGGAACAAAAAAAATTTTTTTTTGAAAGTGAGAGAGAGAACCTGTGAGCAGGGGAGGGGCAGAGAGAGAGAGAGAAAGAGAGAATCTTAAGCATGCTCCATACCTAGACCTAGGAGGGGCTCCATCCCATGACCATGAGATCATGACCTGAGCCGAAATCAAGAGTTGGAGGCTTAACTGACAGAGTCTTCCAGACACCCCAGAACAAAATGTTAATAAATACTCTATTTAAATGTATGTGTACTATTCAAGAGGAACAATATTATATATTAATATATTTTACTCTTATTTTCAGCCTTTTGAAAATCTAAGCAACTATTAAATATAAAAATACAACATACAAATGCATGCACTTTCCTCTACTAAATGTAAGAACAAAGAGTAATCCTCTCAGATAAAAGGTTGATATGATCCAATAAAACGGAATTTCAGTATATAATAAAGATGATTATGCTAGTAATGATGATGGTCTGATGATTATTAAAATGGTGATGATAATAATAAAAGCATCTAAATGTATTGAAAGCTAAACATATCCCCGTATTTTACATGTTGCATCACTCCTAAAAATCTTATAGGTTATGTGTGATAATTAGGTCTTCTTTTGTGAAATAGAAAATTCAAGAGTTTAAGATGTTCAAAGTCATACACACACAATTAATTCAGAACCAGAATTTGAACTAAAGGAGAATGACTTCATGCCGTTACTTTTAACTATAGGTTGAATTACCCACTTTTAACTATAGGTTGAATTATCCACCATGTTATGTTACCACTAAAGTTGTTGCTAACTTGTATCTGTTATCTTGGGCTAAAAGATAAATAAATAACAACACCAGCCAAAGGCATCTCCTGTTCGATGACTTCTCATAGGAACGCAAACAACAGCAAAAGATTGTTTAACACGTACATGCATGTGTGTGTGTGCAGGTGTGTATGTGTGTGGTGTTATAACAATAACCTGACCCTTATCTACTAGGTTTATAAAATCAAACATTGAACTCTACTTAGGGATTTAACAGCCTATCCTTCATCTTTTCTAAGCTTGGGGAAAAAATATTTTTTCTGTTTCCCTTCCAGAGGTGAGAGGTGGCCTTTTTACTAATCTCCAAGAGTGCGTATGAATTAATTCAAACCTGGCAAAACCTTTCACTTGAAAGAATGGAGGTGGTTATGTTATGGCACCTCTGTTAAAGAGACAGAGGCTTTGAAGGTACTGCCCTGTCTCTACATGTTATTTATTCTCAGGAAGAGAACATCAAAACTGTTCCAATTCTTTTCAGAGAAACTGCTTCTTTTATGTGTTTTATTTTGAGAACCAATCTGCCAAAATTACTTTAATCTTCTAAATCATTCTTAAAAACTTTTAAAAATGTAAATTCTAAAACATCTCTTTGGAAGAAAAGGGTAGGGGTGCAGGTTGGTGGGCTATCAAAGGAAATTCCAGATAGGGCAACCAGGGAGACAAATGAAAATTATTGCACAATTCAAACTTTATTAACTTAATATTTAGTATTCTTTAACGTTTTCATCAATTTATAGACTTGCATTGAAAAATAAATGTGTACAAAGAATTGAAAGAAGGTTTGTAAAAATGCAGTTAATTGAAAATCATATTTAGGAAAATATTTCAGTCTCTAGGGTAGTTCCTTTTCAGCGGGAATTATTTATTTTACTTTCCCTTCAAATAACACAAAAATTTCTGCATGCCTAGTTTTCAAACTGTGAGGAAAACATGAATACTTCTGTTCAATGCTAACCATAACAAAAAGATAACTTCTTTCCATTGTCAACATTAGATGTTTCCTTATAGTAATGGCAAGTGTGTTAAGCAGTAAATTGTACTCCTTCTGAAACTGAAAAGTACCACCATCTCCTGGGTATTCATGAAAATTGCATAAAAGATTACAGTGTTAGTTGGTAACTTCCAATATGTTCAATACAAACTTGGAGATTCTTCTGCTAGGGACGCTCATCCCAGTGAGCAAAGAGGCAAAATTCAAAATCTTTATTGAGACTTTCCCAACTTGTTCAGCCAGCCCAAAAGTGAAATGATTTCACAAGTTTCAACTAAACAAACACTTCTAAGCAAATCAGAGTATAAAAGGATCATTTTTAATCCTAAGACATTTTCAGGTCATGTAAAAATTGTTTGTCAAATATAATTGTTCTCTGTCCCTTTTTAAACATCATGATGTTTGGCTTTGAAATGTATTTGACTGTAGTAAGATTGACATTACACAGCAATTTATATGTAGATTCTAAAATGGTGAGTACAAAGACTCAGACCCTCAAAGAGAGCCTGCAAAATATAATTATAAACCGGGGCAGAAGGAATCCTTGGTTTCTGCAATCTACCTAGAGATATTACCAATAGAAACACAGTATAGAATACCGTGAATACACAACTACTCCTGAAAATTGGCTAATGTTTTTAAGCCTCATTTCCCTAGTAGGGAAGAACTCATTGCTTTTCAGGCATAAGTAATTTACAGAAAGACAATAGTCTTTTCTTTTGCATTTAAAATCTTCTAAGGCACTTATATATGTGTTTAAATGTTAAACTAACTTTTTTTTTAAAGTTCACATGCGAGTTTCATATGCGACTTTGCTTTTATGAAAGAACTACATTACCAGCTATTTTCACTAACCAAAAGAAATCCAAAGAGGATTTTCAGTTTTACAAAAAAAGGGGAAAAGCAAAAGTAGCACTTAGTGTTTGCCTTGTTCATTAGTCCTCATTAGAGGTCGCATGATCCCCAAGCAGTGAAAGTGGCCCCTCCAACCTCCTTGTCTGGGAACATCTCAGCATCTCAACCTCCAGCTACCATGACTTTGAACTGTGCCTGTGAGCATCCTTTATGTCAGATTTTTTTGTACATCCATTAGCAAGATGTATCCTAAGGTACCAGAAAAGTCTAAGGGAGGTTACTTTTTGAGTATGAGAATGCTAAAAAAAAATTTTTCGTATATTAACGCTCATTGTTTCTTTGCTTTATGCTAGCTTGGCTTAGAATAGGTTTCATAGCAACACTACCTTCAGATAGAGAGGACTCCGATAGATAAATACACACACACACACACACACACACACATACACACACACACACACACACACACACATACTGTGAAGAAATTTCTGTCTACAATGGAAGAGGAGGATATGAAATGGAGAATCTCACACATGCACCTTCAGAACAACAGAACTTAAGAACAGAGAGATTAATTTTCTATAAATGCCTGTTTTAGAGAAAACTGAGACTTATCCTCTTACCAATGAATATCTGCCAGGGATCCCTCCCCAGCCTCAAGCCAATGGTCTTACTGTTGGACTCTGGCTGGATTTCTGCCTCTTTGCTCACCTTTCCCATAAATAGAGCCACCCCAAACTCTCCACAGATTTGCCTGTAGCTTGCTACAACATGCATATCCTGAATTTCAATTCCTCTGTCATTCCCAAATAAACTCAGTTCCTGAAATTTGAGCTTGCCTCAGTTTACCTCTTTATTAATGTTTACAATACATATACCTGAAATTTAGAACTCAGAACAGAGTGCATTGTGACAGATATATTAATCATCTTCAAATGAGGAATCTAAGGTTCATTATAATAAATTAACCAAAGTAACATCATTAGCATAAAGTAGAACTCAGTGCAAATTTAATCCTTTAAAGTGGAAGCCCCATGCACTTTCCATTACACCAGGAAGGAAAAAGTATCCTAGAAGTATTATTTTAAAAGGTACCATATAACTTAAATACGGAACACTAGAATGCAATGCTTAAGATTTCTGATGGCTGAAAAGTCCTGGTGAGGGTCACCTCTTTTTGTATATCCTCCCCATTCCTGGCTCCAATCTGAAGTGATTAGTGAGAAAGAGAAATGAAATAAATAAACTCTTAAGACAAACCACCAGGTGAAATTGCATCAGTGACTACTTTCCTAGGGAAAGACTAGAATCCCAGAAGGAATTTGAATACCCTAATATATCATGGATTAAGCTCACGCTTTTGAAATTGCAGTGATTTTCTCCACCCAAAGATAAGTTAAATGGCAGAATACCAGAGGAAACAAAAATAGAAACTGGATTTACCATTCTGTTAAAATAAAAGAAGTTACTCTGCAAGCCTTTTACTGAATCAGTTCCCATTGAAGAATATAAAGCTACTAAGTACTGCAGTGCCAGTCATCTGCAAAAACTTTCAAATGTGCCCTGCTTTCAGGACATAACCTAAGTCTCACATTATTCATCGTCTTTACTATCAGGACTTGTATTTTCATCTATTAGATCATCAGCTAGATGACATTCATCACTCAGCCACTGTTCACTTTAGAACACATACAAATATCTTTCCCAGCTGGCCAAAAAGAAAGAGATCTAAGTCATCTGGAAAAATGCTGGAGCCGCATTGTATCTGAAAATGTACCAACAGTCTGACAATTCCTAAAGTTGTGTGAAATGATTCTGGTAATAGCCAAGATGAAGTGAGCTCACTGGACCCTTCAGCTCACGATGATAGTAACTGAAACTCTGGACAGAATACAAAGAGAATGTAAAGACTCTAAGAATAAACAATAACAGATTGAGGAGGGATGTCAAAAGCTGAAGGAAGTCCAGCATAGTGGTGAGTTAATAGTTTTTTTTTTCCTCCTTTATCTCCCATGTTTGATTTGAGAGCAAGCTGAGCCCCATAACTGCACAGAGGATTAACCGTACATTGATAGGAAAAGCTCCCAGAGAAACTCCATTCTGAAAGTAATAGGACTGAAGAAAAGTAAAGTCTTCAGCTGGAGAGAGCAGGAAGAAAACCTAGTGAGTTTTGTTGTTGTTTCGGTTTGCTTTTGGTTTTTGATGTTGTTGCTGTTCGTTTGTTTGTTTCCTGGACCTGCTCTGAAGGTAGCCAGTGTTAACTGGTTACAACAGCAGACACACCTAAAGCCTTAAGAGAAACAGATATCTCACCTACTGCTGATAGGAATGTCAAATGGTACAACCACTCTGGAAAGCAGTGTGGCATATTCTCATGAAACTAAACATGCGCTTACCTTGTGACTCAGTATTTGCACTCTTGAGCCATTACCCCAGAGGAATGAGAACTTGTGTCTTCACACAAGACTTTGCCCAGGAATATTCTTAACAGTGTTGTTCATAATAACCCCGATGTGGAAACAACCCAAATATCTTTCAATAGATGAATAGTTACACTCTGACACATCCTTACCAAGAATACTACTTAGTAATAAAAAAGAAAAAAAGTAAATATAACAACCTGGATGGAACTCAAGGAAATTATTTGGGATGGAAAAGACCATCTCAAAAAGTCATGTACTGCCAGATTCCACTCATGTAACATGTCTTAAATGACACATTATAAAAAATGCACAATAGATTAGTAGTTGATTGAGGTTAGAAAGCGGGTGGATACAGGGACTAAAGAAGGTGGCTGCGATTATGAAAGGAACAGATGACACATCCCTGCCATACACTTGATCTGTATCTTAAGTATTACAGTTGTCGCGCAAATCTACACATAAGATTGCAGAGAACTAAACACAAACACAACAGAAATCAGTGCATGTCAAGCTGGTGCCATCTGAATAAGTCAGTAGATTGCATCCACTTCCTAATTGTGATACTGTACTCTAGTTATACAAGATGTTAATATTGGGGAAAACAAGGTTGAAGATGTATGGGATCTCACTATACTATTTCTCATACTCTATATGAATGTACAATTATCTCAAAATAAAAAAGTAAGAAGACAAAGTACAAAAACCCTGAGAGAAATCCTATCTGGGCATATATCGCTAAAAATTTCCCTTTGAGCATTCTCTTTGCTGCATCCCATACATTTGGGTAGTTGTGTTTTCATTTTTATTCATCCCTAAATGTTTTCTAATTTCCCCTGTGATTTTTAATTTGACCGTTGGTTGTTTAAAAGTGTGTTGTATGAAAGATGATTGCGAGAGGGGAGGAGGATGGGGGGATGGGCAAAATGGGGGAAAGGGAGTGGGAGGTACAGGCTTCCAGTTATGGACTAAGACACAAGGATGCCAGATACAACATAGAGATTACAGTCAATGGTATTGTAATTGTGTATGGTGACCGTTGGTAGCTACACTTGTGGTGATCACAGCATAATGTATAGACTTGTCAAGTCACTACTTGGACTTTATCATAATTTACCATAATTTCAAACTTTTGTGCATCACAGGACATTATCCAAAAAAGTAAAAAGACTTACCTAAAAAATAGGAGAAAATTTTCCCATAATATATCTGAAAGGGATTTAATATTCCTAATATGTAAGGAAATCCTAAATCCCAGGAATAACAAAAAACAAACAGGCGGAGCCAAGATGGCAGAACAGCATGTAAGGTTTTTGTGTGTCTTGAGTCCATGAAATACAGCCAGACCAACACTAAACCATCCAACACACCTAGAAAACTGACTGGAGGATTAACACAACAATCTGCACAACCTGAACCACAGAATTCAGCAGGTGTGTGGCGCAGAGAGTTGAATTTGGGGGGCGAGAAGCCGCAGAAGGTAGGGAACCACTTTTGCGGGCGGAGAGAGGACTGAGACTGGGGAGGGAGGGAGAATACAGGAAAAGCATCCCTCTGCAAAAGCAGCTGGAGAGAAAGTGGAAAATTGGAAACAGCCGCAGGGACTAAACTAAAAAGGGAGAAAAGAGAAAGGAGAGGGTTTAAATTCCATTAAGACTGTAAACAAAAGGAGCGCAACGGCTGCAACTCCGCAGCTCCATACCTGGCCGTGCTCGGGTGGGAAGGGCGAATCCCCAGGAGCAGAGTGGGGTCCGGGAGGTTCTCGGGCCACAGGGGGAAAAGCAGTTCCACTGCTGGAAGTACATTTGGTAGAAACTGTTGAAGCCACCTGGTCCCAGCAGACCCCAGAGAGTGGCCACATCCGCTGGTGCTGGAACAAGGTCATTAAGGGTGAAGCCTGGTGCCAGCTGTATGTTGTGATTTTCCATAATCCCTGAAAAGCTGCTGCTACACTGTCTCGTGAACATTTTCTGGGACGAGCTGGCACCTGGCCGCAGACTCGGGGCACTGGCAGCAACAGGATACAGTAAGCGTTCGTGGGTGCAGCCAACATTAGGCCACTGATCATTTGGCCACTGCTCAGTGAGACCCTCCTGCAGAGGCGCTGAACGGGTCAAAGCCGCAGTCCTTCGGAAGTAAGGGGCCGGGGAAAACAGCCGCATCTGACACAAAACTCGGGAGAGAGGTACTACCTGGGCCTGGTGACGGAGAGTGAAAAAGCAGGGAGTGGACGAGAGCTGAAGACAGTGGACAGGTACGCAATTGCTGATCCAGGAGAACAGACTGGGTAGCTGGGTATGCCATTTTCACCGCGCCCACGCATGCGCATTCGCACCTACCAGCGCCACAACACTCCACCTCAGTAGGCTAGCAGCGCCATCTAGTGGACAGCGGAGCTGTTACACCGAGCCCTGCCCAACTGGGCCAACTTCTCTCTTCAAGACACAAGTCTCACCACCCGCTTAGTTTATGGACTATAAAGCGCTACATAGACTGACTTCTAGGGGAAAACGAAGCAGTTTCAGTCCTACTTCAATCTGTTAGCAGGTTCATCTATTCAATCTTCTTACGTTTTTTTTAGTTTTCCCTTTTACACTTCTTTTCTTTTTCTTCAATACAGAAAGAGAAAAAATTCATTTTTATTTTCAATTTTTAATAAAAATATTTTTCTTTAATTTTTATTACTATATTTTGTACTTCTGTGTAAATTTTTTCAAATTCTATTTTACTTCCATCACTTTATTTTAGTCTACTTCAGTGTATTCACCATTTCAAATTTTCAAACAATTTCCTTTTTTTTCTTTTCTTCTCTTTTTTGTTTCTTTTCTTTTTCTTGAATGCAGAAAGAGAAAAACTTCATTTTTACTTTCAATTTCTATTAAAAATATTTTATTTTAATTTTTTCTATATTTTTTGTTTTTATATAATTTTTTTCAAATTCTATTTTACTTCCATCAATTTATTTTAGTCTACTAGAGTGTATTCACTTTTTCAAATTTTCAAACCATTTCTTTTTTTTTCTTTTTTAAAATATTTTTCCTCTTTTTTATTTCTTTTCTTTTTTCTTAAATACAGAAAAAGAAAAAATGAATATGTATTTTTAATTTTTATTAAAATATTTTTATTTAATTTTTTCTACTATATTCTTTAATATTGTGTACATTTTTTTCAAATTCTATTTTACCCCCATCATCTCATTTAATCTACTTCAGTGTATTCATTTTTTCAAATTCTCAAATGATTTCCTTTTTTTTCCCTCCCCTTTTTTTCTCTAATCTGTCAAACCACTTTCAACACCCAGACCAAAACACACCTAGGATCTAGCATCATCTATTTGATTTTTGTATGTGTTTGTGTGTTTAATTTTTAATTTTAATATTTTTTTATTTTTAATTTTTTTATTTCAATTTTTCTACCTCATTAATTCCTTTTCGCCCTTTAAAATGACAACACAAAGGAGTTTACCCCAAAAGAAAGACCACGAAGAAACGACAGCCAGGGATTTAACCAACACAGACACAAGGAAGATGTCTGAACCAGAATTTAGAATCACAATAATAAGAATACTAGCTGGAGTCGAAAATAGACTAGAATCCCTTTCTGCAGAGATAAAAGAAGTAAAAAATAGCCAGAATGAAATTAAAAATGCTATAACTGACCTGCAATCACAGATGGATACAGCAGCACCAAGGATGGATGAGGCAGAACAGAGAATCAGCAATATAGAGGACAAACTTATAGAGAATAATGAAGCAGAAAAAAAGAGGGAGGCAAAAGAGCACGATTTAAGAATTAGAGAAATCAGTGACTCCTTAAAAAGGAACAACATCAGAATCATAGGGGTCCAGAAGAGGAAGAAAGAGAAATAGGGGTAGAAGAGTTATGTGAGTAAATCATAGCAGAAAACTTTCCTAACCTAGGGAAAGACACAGACATCAAAGTCCAGGAAGCACAGAAGACCCCCATTAGATTTGACAAAAACAGACCATCAACAAGGCATATCATAGTCAAATTCACAAAATACTCAGGCAAGGAAAGAATCATGAAAGCAGAAAGGGAAAAAAACAAATCCCTAACATACAAGGGAAGACAGATCAGGTTTGCAGCAGACTTATCCACAGAAACTTGGCAGGCCAGAAAGGAGTGGCAGGATATATTCAATGTGCTGAATCAGAAAAATATGCAGCCAAGAATTCTTTATCCAGCAAGGCTGTCATTCAAAATAGAAGGAAAGATAAAAAGTTTCCCAGACAAACAAAAATTAAAGGAGTTTGTGACCACTAAATCAGCCCTGCAAGAAATTTTAAGGGGGAATCTCTGAGAGGAGAAAAAGTGAAAAAAAAAAAAATATATATATACGTATATATATATATATATATACGTATATATATATATATATATATATATATATATATACGTATATATATAAATACCAAAAGCAGCAAAGACTAGAAAGGACTAGAGAACACCACCAGAAACTCCAACTCTACAAGCATTGTAATGGCAATAAATTCATATCTTTCAGTACTCACTCCAAACGTCAATGGACTCAATGCTCCAATCAAAAGACATAGGGTAACAGAATGGATAACAAAACAAGATCCATCTATATGTTGTTTACAAGAGACCCACTTAAGACCTAAAGACACCTACAAATTGAAAATAAGGGGATGGAGAACCATCTATCATGCTAATGGTCAACAAAAGAAAGCTAGAGTAGCCATACTTAGATAATCTAGGCTTTAAAATAAAGACTGTATCAAGAGATGCAGAAGGTCATTATATCATAATTAAGAGGTCTATCCACCAAGAAGACCTAAAATAATTGTAAACATTTATGTGTCAAATGTGGAAGCACCCAAATATATAAATCAATAAATCACGAACATAAAGAAACTCATCAATAGTAATACCATAAAAGTAGGAGACTTCAACACCCCACTCACAGCAATGGACAGATCGTCTAATCAAAAACTCAACAAGGAAACAATGGCTTTGAATGACACACTGGACCAGATGGACTTAACAGATATATTCAAAACATTTCATCCTAAAGGAGCAAAATATACATTCTTCTCCAGTGCACATGGAACATTCTCCAGAATAGACCACATACCGGGACACAAATTAGCCCTCAGCAAGTACAAAAAGATCAAGTTGATACTGTGCATATTTTCAGACCACAACACTATGAAACTTGAAATCAACCACAAGAAAAAATTTGGAAAGGTAACAAATACTTGGAGACTGAAGAACATCCTACTAAAGAAAGAATGGGCTAACCAAGAAGTTAAAGAGGAAATTAAAAAGTACATGGAAGTCAATGAAAATGATAACACCACAACCCAAAACCTTGGGGACACAGAAAAGGCAATCATAAGAGGAAAGTATATAGCAATCCAGGCCTTCCTAAAGAAGGAAGAAAGATCTCAGATACACAAGCTAACCTTACACCTTAAGGAGCTGGAAAAAGAATAGCAAATAAAACCCAAAACCAGCAGAATACAGGAAATAATAAAGATCAGAGCAGAAATTAATGCTATTGAAACCAAAACAAACCAGGAGAACAGATCAATGAAACCAGAGGCTCGTTCTTTGAAAGAATTAACAAAATTGATAAACCACATAGCCAGTTTGATCAAAAAGGAAAGGACCCAAATAAATAAAATCAAGAATGAAAGAGGAGAGGTCACAACCAATACAACAGAAATAAAAACAATAATAAGAGAAGGTTATGAACAATTATATGCCAATAAAATGGGAAATCTGGGTGAAATGGACAAATCCTTAAAAACATATACACTGCCAAAACTGAAACAGGAAAAAATAGAAAATTTGAACAAAGCCATAACCAGTAAGGAAATCAAATTAGTAATCAAAAATCTGCCAAAAAACAAGAGTCCAGAGCCAGATGGCTTTCCAGGGGAATTCTAGCCAACATTTAAGGAAGAGTTAACACCTATTCTCTTGAAGCTGTTCCAAAAAATAGAAATGGAAGGAAAACTTCCAAACTCTTTCTATGATGCCAGCATTACCTTGATTCAAAAACCAGACAGAGACCCCACTAAAAAGGAGAACTATAGACCAATTTCCCTGAGGAACATGGATGCAAAAATCCTCAACAAGTTATTAGCCTACCAGCTCCAACAATACATTAAAAAAATTATTCACCGTGACCAAGTGGGATTTGTACCTGGGATGCAGGGCCGGTTCAATATCCGCAAAACAATTAACATAATTCATCACATCAATAAAAGAAAGGACAGGAACCATATGATCCTCTCAATAGATGCAGAGGAAGCATTTGACAAAATACAGCATCCTTTCTAGTAAAAACCCTCAAGCAAGGAGGGATAGAAGGCTCATACCTCGAGATCATAACAGCCATATATGAATGACCCAATGCTAATATCATCCACAATGGGGAAAAACTGAGAGCTTTCCCTTAAGGTCAGGAACAAGACAGGGACGTCCACTCTTGCCACTGTTATTTAACATAGTATTGGAAGTCTTAGCCTCTGCAATCAGACAACACAAAGAAATAAAAGGCATCCAAATCAGACAGGAGGAGATCAAACTTTCAACTTCGCAGACGACATGATACTCTATATGGAAACCCTAAAGATTCCACCCGAAAAGTGCTAGAACTGATTCATGGATTCAGCAAAGTTGCAGGATATAAAATCAATGCATAGAAATCAGTTGCATTCCTTTACACCAACAATGAAGTGACAGAAAGAGAAATCAAGGAATTGATCCCATTTACAGCTGCACCAAAAACCATAAAATACCTAAGCATAAATCTAACCAAAGAGGTGAAAAATCTATACACTGAAAACTATAGAAAGCTTATGAAAGAAATTGAAGAAGACACACACAAAAAAAAAAAAATGGAAAAATATCCCATGCTCCTGGATAGGGAGAACAAATATTGTTTAAATGTCACTACTACCCAAAGCAATCTTCATATTCAATGCAATCCCTATCAAAATAACACCAGCATTCTTCAACAATAATCCTAAATAATCCTAAAATTTGTATGGAACCAGAAAAGACCCCAAATAGCCAAAGCGATCTTGAAAAAGAAAACCAAAGCAGGAGGCATCACAATCCCGAACTTCAAGCTATACTACAAAGCTGTAATCATCAAGACAGTATGATACTGGCACAAGAACAGACACTCAGATCAATGGAACAGAATAGAGAACCCAGAAATGGACCCACAAACTTATGCCCAGATAATCTTTGACAAAGCAGGGATGAATATCCAATGGAATAAAGACAGTCTCTTCAGCAAGTGGTGCTGGGAAAACTGGACAGAAACATGCAGAATAATGAAGTGGGACCACTTTCTTACCCCATACATAAAAATAAAGTCAAAACGGATGAAGACCTAAATGTAAGACAGGAAGCCATCAAAATCCTCGAGGAGAAAGCAGGCAAAAACCTCTTTGATCTTGCCCGCAGCAACTTCTTACTCAACACGTCTCCAGAGGCAAGGGAAACAGAAGTAAAAATGAACTACTGGGACCTCACCAAAATAAAAAGCTTCTGCACAGCGAAGGAAATAATCAGCAAAAGTAAAAGGCAACCGACAGAATGGGAGAAGATATTTGCAAAGGACATATCAGATAAAAGGTTAGTATGCAAAATCTATAAAGAACTTATCAAACTCAACACCCAAAAAACAAATAATCCAGTGAAGAAATGGGCAAAAGACATGAATAGCACTTCTCCAGAGAACACATCCAGATGGCTAACTGACACATGAAAAAATGCTCATCACTCATCATCAGGGAAATACAAATCAAAACCACAATGAGATACCACCTCATACCTGTCAGAATGGCTAACATTAACAACTCAGGCAACAACTGATGTTGGCGAGGATGTAGAAAAAGAGGATCTCTTTTGCATTGTTGGTGGGAATGCAAGTTGGTGAAGCCACTCTGGAAAACCATATGGAGGTTCCTCAAAAAACTAAAAATAGAACTACCCTACAACCCAGAAATTACACTACTAGGTATTTATCCATGGGATACAGGTGTGCTGTTTCGAAGGCACACATGCACCGCAATGTTTATAGCAGCACTATCAACAATAGCCAAAATATGGAAAGAGCCCAAATGTCCACTGATGGATGAATGGATAAAGAAGATGTGGTGTGTATATATATATATATGTATAAAGAAGATGTATATGTATACATCTTTACATTATACATTATACATGTATATGTATAAAGAAGATATGTATAAAGAAGATATATATATATATGATAAAGAAGATGTGGTGTGTATATATATATATATGTATATATGTATATATGTATATATATATATATATATATATGTATATATATATATACACACACACACACACACACAATGAAGTATTACTCGGCAATCAAAAAGAATGAAATCTTGCCATTTGCAACTACATGGATGGAACTGGAGGGTATTATGCTAAGTGAAATTAGAGATAGACAAAAATCATATGACTTCACTCATATAAGGACTTTAAGAGGCAAAACAGATGAACATAAGGGAAGGGAAACAAAAATAATATTAAAACATAAAACAGGGAGGGGGACAAAACAGAAGAGACTCATAAATATGGAGAACAAACTGAGGGTTATAGGAGGGGGTGTGGGAGGGGGTATGGGCTATATGGGTAAGGGGCACTAAGGAATCTACTCCTGAAATTGTTGCACTATATGCTAACTAATTTGGATGTAAATTTTTAAAAAATTAAAAAATTAAAAAAAAAACAATTTAAAAAATGAGCAAAGGACTTGAATAGTCATTTTTCCAGAGAAGATGTACAAATGGTCAATAAGCACACGAAAATATCCCAATATCATTAGTCATTAGGGAAATGCAAATCAAAATCATGATAAAGTATCACTTTACATCTGCTAGAATAGCTATCATGCAGACAAAAAAAAAAAAAAAGAAAAGAAAAGAAAAAGAAAAGAAATGTTGCTCTGAGAATGTAAGAAAATGGAATATCTGTACATTTCCAGTAAGAATGTAGAATGGTGTTGCTGCTATAGAAGCAGATGTTTCCTCAAAAAGATAAACTTAAAACACCTCAAAATCTAGCAATTCCACTCTTAGTATAAACCTCCCCAAAACTGAAAGTAGGCACTCAAGCAGATATTTGTATACCATGTTCAATTATTCACAATAGCCAAAAGGCGGAAATGACCAAAGAGTAAATCAACAGAATGGATAACAAATTGTGGCATATATATATATATATATATATATATATATATATATATATATAATGGAATATTATTCAGCCATAAAGAAGAATGAAGTCTGATACATGCTACAACATGGATAAACCTTGGAAACATTATATTAAATGAAATAATCCATATACAAAAGGATAATTTTGTACAATTCCATTTAAATAAACTGTCTAGAATAGGCAAATTCCTAGAGACAGAGAGGGGAGGTTACCAGAAACTGGGGAGAGGGAGAAATAGGGAGTTATTGCTTCATAATTACAGAACTTCAATTTGGGGTGATGATAATGTTTTGGAAATAGTGGTGATAGTTGCACCAGATAATAATGTAATTAATATATAATTAATGCCACTGAATTATACACTTAAAAATAAATGGCAAATTGTGATATATATTTTTTCTCATATATATATATATATATACACACACACATATATATACACATATATACATATATACATATATATACATATATTGTATATATACATATAATGTGTGTATATATATACATATATACATACATATATACATATATACATATATACATATAATGTATATATGTATATATATATTGGAGAAAGATCTGTAGTTATTTGGGTTTAGATACAGGACTAAATTGTGGTTACAAAGCATGAGGAACTTCTTTGGAGTGATGGATCTGTGGTCGACAACTCTGTGTATCCATATTCATAGAACTATACACCAAAAAATGTGAATTTCATTGTATATAAATTTCAAAATGTAATTCATCACAAATATTTAGAAATAATTTATAATACGGGCACCTGGTGTCTCGGTCAGTTGAGCGTCATGATTTTGCAGTTTGTGAGTTCGAGCCCCACATCAGGCTCATAGCTGTCAGTGCGGAGCCCACTTTGGATCCTCTGTCCCCCTCTCTCTGCCCCTGCCCCACTTGCACTCTTTCTCTCTCTTTCAAAAATGAGTAAACATTAAAAAAAACAATTTTTAAAAAGGAGTCTGTTTCTCGGTTTGTCTCTGTTTAAAAAAAAAAAAGAAATCATTTATAAAAATAGAATATTTTAACCAACTAAAATAATCAATTGGTAGAATTGAATAATTTCCAAAGAAGTTTCGACTTTTTGTGTGATATTCTTTTTATTTTACTGGGACTGTTTCCTTATAATTTGAAAATATTTTCAAATTATATGAAAAAAAATATGAGTGCTTTATTTGTAAAAATATAAGTGCAACCTTGGCTACCCATCCAGGTTATAACTATAATTTACAGAACATGCACCAGGATAGCATTCATGAAAATTGAACAAGAATATTATTAAGTACCTCATCAAGTAGAAGGAATTTCATGATTCTCTGATGGAATGGGTTGGGTCAATCTTTAACAATTGACAGGCCAAGCCCATCATTATATTTAAACCTTCCCTTTGCCTCAGGTTCAATTCTGTTCCTGTTAAGGGACAATGGCTATTGGTCCTCTGAGCCCTGCTATTAATCATTTCCGAAGTTATCCCACTAAAATTTTTAGTAATTTTCATAAGATTGAAGAAGTGCTCTCTTTTTTTTCCAAGCTAAAACTCTAGCTATCTTCTTTATTCTGTTTCTTCCTGAAGATTCATGAATCACATTATCTGTAACTATTTCTGATTTTTCGTATTAGAAGTAATCATTTTTCTTCCAATGTATTTTTAATAAGTCCAATAGTGAGGAGTATTATCATTTCAGTTCTTTCAAAGTGACTCACGTGAATAGCGGCTATTCCTATGATAACTGTCTCTCAGACTTTGAGTTCTTTACCTATGAGTTCAGCTACTAGTAACTTCCAAGACACTTGTTTGCAGAGAATCATTCCCCATTCCATCTTTCAATGCCACTAACTTCCCCTGCCTGTACTACTGATGCAAAATTCCTCTAGAACTGCCCCCTTGTGTTTAATGTTTCTAACTATACCAAGATATGCAAAAAGTTCAGAATCAACACAACCCATTATTTATTAACCATGATCTCCTGAAATAAAACCAAACAGTTTTATACCTCACAGAATTGCATTGAAGTCACAAATGTTCCACTCAATGCCATATGGAAACACCAATTTAATTAATGGTCTCACAATAACCATACAAAATGAGATTTGTAGTTATAGGTATGAACTTGGATGATCTGTAGTAAATATGCCATCTTGCCATCTTTATGGAAATCCCATTGTAAAGAAAACTCATGTGTATTTCTTTCCAGTATGTAAGATTGCTTTTATTTGAAACGTTGTTCACTGAGCTGAAACTCTGTGCACTGTGATTTATTGTACTTCATATCTGGATTTTACAGTTATAATCTAATGGCAATCGAAGCAGAGTTATCTACATGCACTAAAAAGGCCTCGTAATATTTTCCCTGTGTTCTGAGGCAAGGCCTATTAAAATGTATTTACATCTCATATTTGGAATCTTTTAAGTTATGCATTACGTATTCACAGGTTTTAAATTATCCGCGTCTACTTGAAATAATGTTGACAGATCTTGTGGTTTCTCTTGGGTCCTTAATAGATTGTCTTCCTCCCCACCATCAGGGTTTAAACAAAAGTCCATGGGTAAAAATGATGTTTATAGCCTTTATGTGTTTGTCATGCATGGACACACATATACCACAGCACTATGAGGTGTAAATGTAAAATAAAAGATAATTTAATGGAAAAACTCACAAGCAGAGAGACAGCAGAGTGCATGACTCCTCCATTCTCTCAGCACTGAGTAGAGGGGCATGCTTGGGTAGAGCACAGCTGGAGAGACTTTGAGCTTAGCTTCTGGTATCAGGCTGTTTTACTATTGAACTAATTCAAAACTGCTGTGCTAGCCGCTTGCTAAACTACCAAAGAGAGAGTATGAGTTGCTGATGAGGGGGAGAATAAGCCCCAGAACCATCCAAATTTGTCTCTTCTCAATCCACCCCTGGGCCTATGGTGGCTCGTTAAGTGTGAGTCTTTCCATTAGCTCTCACATATTCTGGGTCACAGTGATTCTTGCATAATTGTCTGGGAGGTGGTCCTGCAGCTGGGGCAGATAGCAAATCACTGCTTGAAACAATTGTGAAAGACCATTTCATCATTTCCATCCATATCTAAAATAGGAAATCTACATACACCAGACATTTTCTGGGGGCAGAGGTGTTCATGCATGACTAATTAAGGTCTGTCATTCCTCTTTGTTTATGAATTAGACTGTATATCCACTTAAAAATATTACGAGATTTTCCAATATTTAGGAATGACCCTTTTGTTATTAAAAGCGACTTCTGGGTAAAGAAGAAGGTTTTTGTAGAACCATAAGAGGCAAAATCACTATCCAGAAATATGTCTTTCCAGCTGTCCTCAATCTGGACAATATACACTAGCCATCAAGGTCATAAACTATCCATCCATACACCATTGCCAAAGCAAATACAAGTCTTAAAAATATTGAAGATGGCAGGGGCACCTGATGCTACTAAATCAGTTTAGCGACCCACTTCAGCTCAGGTCATTATCTGGCAGTTTGTGAGTTCAAGTCCCACATCGGGCTCGCTGCTGTCAGCCTGTCAGTGCAGAGCCTGCTTCAGATCCTCTGTCTCCCTCTTTCTGCACCTCCCCTGCTTGTGCTTTCTCAGAAATAAACATCAAAAAAAAATATATATATATATATATATTGAAGATGGCCAAGTGTTCCTTTTCAAACTCACTTAGCTTTCTAGCCAATGACTTCTGGGTATACTGTTGCTCAACCATGGCAAAGTAGATATAACAATATACAACTTTTAAAGAGCAGCAGGCAGGGGTGCCTGCGTGGCTCAGTTGGTTAAGCATCTGACTTCAGGTCACAATCTCACGGTTTGTGAGTTTGAGCCCCACATCAGGCTCTGTGCTGACAGCTCAGAGCCTGGAGCCTGCCTTGGATTCTGTGTCTCCCTCTCTCTCTGCCCCTCCCCTCCTCATGCTCTCTCTCCCTTTCTCTCAAAAATAAATAAACATTAAAATATTTTTTTTAAAAAAAGAGCAGCCGGGAGAGCCAGCTATTAATTAATTATTAAAAAAGAATAATTAATGAAAGGCTAGAATAAGTGGCCCAAAGAGGGTTCTGTGAATGTCTAACCTTTTCCCATGTGGCATTATCATCAATTACCATGATTCTATTACACTTATTAAAATATAGTAGGGAAAACTATTCAGTGGAGCCATGGCCATGGCTATAGGGACCTACTGTAATGGTGTCTTATAGCTGGAGAAAGAAATTGGCCTCAACTCCAGATACAGCACTGGTAAGTGGAAATTTATAGCCAAAGAAGAGGGTATAGGTCAGCAGATAAAGAATTACTAAAGAGATAATACCATGAGCAAGGGAGGATTCTGGCTAAACCAATTAACATGACTCTTGCTGAAGGCAGACCAGGGGGATCAGAAACTATTTGGGGGATGGTAAAGGATGAAGGACCGAGGTGATAGGATATAGGGGAAAAACCCACATTTTTCTTAATCTGTAGAAGTATAATTTTAATGACCAGCTAATTATATCACTAATTATTTGTGGCAAAATAGTACTCATTTAAGCACTTCAAAATGGAAGATACAGAAAGATTAAATTACAACATACTACATTAACTAAATACTTGGTTTTTTTACAAATAAATGTCATAGTACACTGTTGACATTTAATAATCTTATAATACAATAGTTAAACCTGTAAGCCTGCAAAATAAGTCATCTGTAATTAATTAAGAAACAGTTCGGACACCTGGGTGGCTTCATCAGTTAAGCATCCAACTTTGGCTCAGGTCATGATCTTGCACTCATTAGTTTGAGCCACACGTCAGACTCTATGCTGACAGCTTGGAGCCTGGAACATGCTTCAGATTCTGTCTCCCACTCTCTCTGTCCCTCCCTACTCATGCTCTGTCTCTCTCTCAAAAATAAATAAACATTAAAAATATTTTTAAAAATAAGAAAGTTAAAAAGACCATGTTAAACAAAACTACTGGGCCTACCAGGATGGGTTTGTAAGTAGCAACAAATATAGTCACACAGCTCCTGTGTATTTCAAATTTTATTATGGATGAGCTAAACCAGCTTAGCAGCATTCTTGCTAAACCAGACACAAACATGTTAGTCCAAAAATGGAACTCTAGTTGAAAAGTTCAGGGGAGCCTGAAGAAAGTTTGGTCCAGAAGAGACTCTTTGTCATACATCACACATCTGTGTAGATGTTTAAGTCAATTTAAGAAAAGCTGCTCTATGATCAGGAGAACTAAGATTTATTTGATAGCATAGAATCACTAGCTCTGTGGGTTATTATCAACTTGGTCTCATTAAGTTTGACAGATGGCTATGGCATTCCATTGGGTTCACCCACATTGGAGGAGGGCTTATTTATTTATTTATTTATTTAATCAATGACCCATGCCCTTTTGTAAAGTGGAATATCTTGTTGACAAGACTTCTACTGAGCTAACAGTTTGGGTAAAGCTATAGGTGAGCCATCTCATGAGAAATGAGTAAGGAGTCACCCATTCATGATGTTACCTAAGATTCAGAAACCAAACCTAGCTCTAGACTGGATGTATCACGTTCATTTTTCAACAGATTATTTTTAAGCTTATCTTTTCTTATGAAACTTATGATTCAGGAAAGATGCTTTATAGGAGTAGTAACAATCTTCTTTTAGTGAGAATGATTTGCCTTCAGTAGGACCCAATCACAGACTAGCAGCTATTGCTAGACCTTAGAATAAAGTTTTCAAGTACAAAAGGCCAGAAGCCACTGAATACCAGGTTTTTGTTTGTTTTGTTTGTTTTGTTTTGATTTTGGCTGTTTTTGTTATGGCTCATTATAGTTATAAGTTTGGTCCCAGGAATCTGGAATTTGGGATCTAAAGTAATTGGTAACTCAAGAATAGAGCTTGTCTTACTGTTATCTGGACACTTTTGAAGATTATGGCCTACCAGTCAAGTTTTTCCACTAATCGGGTGCCTTGGGATAGAGATTTTAATACAATTCCAAGTATAGAATACATTTCATCCAATATCCAAAGAGGTCAAACACTTGGTAGGCATCCTTCTTTACAGTGGGAGACAGAAAGGCCAACAAATTGCTCTTAATAGGCCAAATCAATGTCTGCAAAGACTGCAGTCCAGTTTCCCCCTAGGTTAGTTGTATGGCAGAACCTGGGAGTCTATCCTCATTTAAGGTCTCATTCATGTTTACTCACTTGTGTTAGGATACCATGCTATGGAATAAGAAGACATTTCACAGTGGGGATTACTATCAAAATACCATCAATATTCAAGAATATTTAGACCTCATCTAGAAATCTACACTGTACTTGTGTTTGTCCAATTCCTGATGACACTTCCCAGGAAGGTTTGCATTAGTAAAAATATACTGTGTTAGTTGTCAAGTAATGACAAACTGAGTTGGGGAATTTTTAGTTAAGAAATATGGAAAAGAGGGCATTAGAAATGCCCAAGGTTATATACAAAATATCATTGGTGACAGCTATTTGTTCAGTCACTGTAATGAAATTCTGCATTTTAAGAACATTTCCTTTTTTATAAGCCTCAACACTCCATAGTATGTCTCCAAGTACCAGTGTCTTTTAATGGCTTTTCACTGGCCAGAATGGGAGGTTGTTTTTATAACACTGCTGCCTCCAATGACGCTTGGATGAGAAGAGTAAAATGTGTTCCTTCTTGTGAAAGGAGACATTATTTCAATGTCACAACCTTGGCAAGTTTTAAGCTTAAAAGTAGTTCTGAGTCATGTGTTCAAATACTTGAGAAGCCACCAACTAGAGTCACAATGAATTTATATGATCAGTAGGTCCAGATACCCATGCACTCGTAACATCCACATTAATTAAAGGCAGGATAACACAGAATAGCAAGCACAGTTCAGGACTCCCTTCTCTGTTGGGGTCCTCCACTCAGCAAAATGATTAACAACTAGTAAGAGGAGATTTCATCACAATTTCCTTAAATCCAATAATCCATGATTGTACATTAATACACTGAGTTGTTTACATTTTTCACTGCACAAGTCGCCAAATAAATTCCAGGTATTGATACCTGTTGATCAGGCTGGATGCATTTCTGAGCAGTCCCTATCTTGTTTCATCTTGAGTATTTTTATTCTCTAGGAAAAGTCTCTACATTTCCTCCCCCAGAGTGCTGGTTTTTATAATACTCTTTTAAAAAAAAAATTTGATGATTATTTATTTATTTTTAGAGAGAGAAAGTGCAAGAAAGCATGTGCACGAGCAGGGGAGGGGAAGAATGAGAGAGAGAGAGAGAGAGAGAGAGAGAGAGAGAGAGAGAGAGAGAGAGAGGATCCCAAGCAGGCTCCATGCTGTCAGTGCAAAGCCCAACACAGGGCTCGATCGCATGAACCACGAGATCATGACCTGAGTCAAGATAAAGAGTTGGAGGCTCAACTGACTGAGCAGCTAGGCACCCCAGTTTTTGTAATATTCTTAAAACTCTTTTAGTCCTCTTCATCTTCAAACACAGCCACCGGCCCAGCTCAGCTTCTCTCTGTAAGTGTATCAGTCCTCTCCTCTGCCCTTCAGCCCATTTACACTGAATGGGATTCTTCTTACTACCCAGTTTTTCTCAGCCCACTCCAGTTCTTCTCAGCCCAGCCTCCTTCCTACTAGTTGCTAACAGCCTCATTACAGTTTTATTTCCCAGGAAATCCATCATTCTGAGATTTCAGACCATGGGATTTTGCCCAACCACTGCATAAATCTGAATAGACATAACAGAGAAACTATTGTCTTTAGAGTTTGGAACACAGAGGGTAACTTTCCTAATCTGTGTCTACTGGTTACTCAGTTATGAGCTCTCCCACTTTCCATGTGTCTGGAAGGGATATACCTGAGCCCTGTTATTTCCCAAAACACAAAACTCAGAATGGAGTGGGGTATGTTCCTTAAAGGTTACCTGTTGTTATGTAAAAGAGTCATTCACCCACCACTCCAAATGTAAAATATAGTGTTTTTAGAGGAATCTTGAAGGCAATGAGATACGTGGGATGGAGACTCATAGGTCATCTGTGTTTGATAATTTGCTTTACCTGAATGAAAAGTAATAATTGGAAATAGTTTCACAATTTAGAGCAAGGTATCCCACCTAAATTAAACTCTTACTCTCCCACA
Organism: Panthera leo; assembly: GCF_018350215.1. NCBI lineage: Eukaryota > Metazoa > Chordata > Mammalia > Carnivora > Felidae > Panthera > Panthera leo. The sequence continues at coordinate 34,274,579 of NC_056687.1, forward strand.
GAGACTGAGAGACAGAGGCACTATCTTTCTTGACTATATTTCAAAGGGATGGCTCTCAGGTCCTTGAGAGAGGCTATGTGGGGTTGTAAAACTGGCAAGAAGCTTTTTAAAGATTTATACCTCAAAGGGGCAGGGAAAGAATTTACAATATTCCTAGTTTCTAAAGCAAATGTTCTAAGAAAGAGGAGATCAGAGGCCTAGACACTAGAAGAAATTTGTCTAAATTTATTCAAGCTGAGGAATATGTTAAAGTCCTTTTGGTTATAAGGTATGCTTCCTGGACCTTATAGTTACCAACCCAGAAGCTATGAATTGAAGGGACACTGGCTTTGAGCTGTAGCTCTGATCTATTCAAGTAAACATCTATTATTCACAGAGATACTATACATTGAGCCAGGGACACTGAGCCTGAGAAATAAAGTCAGTAAAAAAAAAAAAGTAATTTAGGAGTGGGCATCCAAAAATTACCCATCTTAAATAAAAAATGGAATGTGTGTCAGGCAAAGGAGCCAAATGTGGCTTCTCCTGGATCAGGATACTACATTCTTCTGCCAGCCATTGAACACCTCAACCATGGCATCTTTCTTCAAAGATTCTGGCTTGAAAATAGTTTTTCCATGGAGCTAGTGATCCACTCACACAAGACCTACATTCTCTTTTACTAGAGTGGCCCTTTTAAAACATACTTTAGTTGATAAATCAAATTCATCCTTATTAATATCAATTTACTAAGTCTAGCCCTTTTTTTTTTTTTTTTTTTGCAAGCTACCAAGTCTTAGAGACTGATGCTTTCCTCTCAGGCCATCCAGGAGTTAAGCACAAGTCAACAGGACATTTGGATGGAGTCTCCAGCGTAACTGGGGAAAACAAAAGTAGCAGATGGGCATTTGAAATCAAGCTGAAAGAGAAGGAGAGAAAGAAGCCAATCATCTCCTTCCCTCTAACACATGCACTATTACCTGGAATTAAATCAGGTGATACATTTGCTATTTTTTACCACAAATATATTAAAAAAATTTAGCTTCATCTTCTTTGAAATGGAATATTGAAATTCTCTCTGCCTTCAAATAACACTTGATGCTGTCATTTAGCTTTTAAAAACTAAGAAATACTCCCATTTTTCATTCCCTTAAAACTTAGTGGCTCTTCCCAACTTCAGAACAAATTCATCAAACTCCTTGACCTAGCAAAAAGGAGAATATATTGCAAACATTTCTTCTTCCCTGTTCCGCACCAGTGGGACCTTGTGTACTGTCCCCATACGAAAGATAGCTGCTGGAATTGGGCAGTACAGCGAAAATTTTCAACACACTCTGTTCAGCTATTCCCAGATTGAAGCTGCCCTTCCATCTCACAAAAGACATTAGTCACACACTGATATGATTATTATTTGAAGCAAATGATGGAATTTTCACTATTGGAGTCAAAGTCTCCCATCTAATCTCCCTTAAAAGCAGAAGGTAAGCTTTTTAGGTATTGGTTATATTGCATTCATCTTTTGTCCACACTGCCTTTAGTACAGAGCTTGGCTCATGGTTGACCCTCAATAAGAGTGTGCCAATTGAATGAAATTAATTACTCGTGAATGAATGAGTGGATAACTAGTTAGAATTAACTTATAGCTCTGGAAAAGAGACATGCAAACGTGCACTCCAAGGGCTCAAATTAATGATGTTAACCTGCATTAACCATGTGGGATAACTAAGTTAATGAACCACAGATTCACCCTACACAGATATACAAAAACACCCATATGTATGCATGGAAAAGGATGGCATAATACCAAAAATTCTTTTATCTTATTCTTCTATTTTTTTTTTTTGGGAAAGCAGGAAAATGCATTCTTGTTCCCTGAAATCACTTTCCCTGACAATTTTTTTCAGTCTGTTGTATTGATTGATCTTCATCAGTTTTAGCCTTGAAATGATAAAAAGGGTGGAATATAAACAAAGAGTTGCCTGCACAATATTTAGGTGGAGAACATTCATCAGTGTGAACAGCTCGTACTTAAAGGCAGTGAGAAGAGTATTCCCCCAATGCCCAAGTACAGTTCTCAGCTTTAATGAAAAAGAGACAATTAGAACAAAGGCACTTGCTCACTTCAAGTCACAATTCATCAAGCTGTCAAAGACAATAAAATGCTACATACCTAATCTTTCCTGTTAACCATAATGTAGGCAATGCAATTACATTGTTGCAGCAAATTGGCAAGAATTAGAGGAAGAATTAATGTAAAAACCTTGTGAAATTTTCTGTTCCAGTAAATGGTGTCATTTATATTTAAAAATCTGGTAAAGAAATATTAAGTATTAAATGAATTAGCGATAAATACTTCTTATTAAGCCCATTGTCTTGCTCAGAAGTATTAGAGATTTTTTTAAGTATATAAGCAAGGGAAAAAATCAATTAACACCGCCAAAGCCATCTATTAAAATTAAAACCATGAGATAATTTTAGGTGAAATGGAAAGTAGCAACACGAACACTTTATAATACTTGGAAATGCAAAAGAACAGATAAATTTAATCTCAAAATGGCCAAAATGCTATAAATACATTCCTTTCATAAATGATACATCCATATCCTCATAAAAGAAGAAAGTAGCTGACTATGAAATTATACAATTAAATATAAAGCATTCTCTAAATGACCTCTATTTGCAAAATCATTTCTTGACACTATAAGAATACAGAAAAATAAAACAAGTCCCACCCATAAAGGTGCAAACATTAATTGAGGACCTAAAAATGCCAAGTCAAGGAATAAAAAGATGAGAAGGGGCCATGTCTGATCTGGAGGAGCCCACAACCCCCAGAGAATGTTAAGTATAAAACATCATTTGGGGGAGGAGCCAAGATGGCAGAATGGCACTGAAGTTTTTTTGTGTCTCACGTCCATGAAATACAGCCAGATAAACACTAAACCATCCTGCATACCCAGAAAACTGATCTGAGGATTAACACAACTATCTGCACATCCTGAACCACATAATTCAGCAGGTATGCAGCACAGAGAAGTGAACTGGGAGAGAAAGAAGCCGTGGAAGATAGGGAGCCTCTTTTGCATGTGGAAAGAGTATGGAGATGGGAGTGGGGAAGGGCAGAGAACATGGGAAAAGCAACCCCCCCAAAAAGCAGATGGAGAGAAAGTGGAAAAGTGGAAACGGCTGCAGGGACTGAATCCAAAAAGGAGAAAGGAGAAAGGAAAGGGTTTAAATTCCATTAAGACTCTATAAAGAGGGGGAGCAGAGAGTCTGAAACTCTGCAGCTCAATACCTGGTAGTGCTCTGGTGGGAAGGGCGAATCCCCAGGAGCAGAGTGAAGTCCAGAGGTCTTTGGGCCACACACAAGAGGAGGTTCCCCTGCTGGGAGGACACCTGGTAGAGGCTGTGTGGATACCCCAAAGGCAAAGGCACCAGTGGGCCCAGGAAAACAACCATATTTGCTGGTGCTGGAACAAGGTCATTGGGGGTGAAGCCTGGTGCCAGATGTGTTGTGATTTGTTATAATCCCTGAAAAGCTGCTGCTACACGATCATGTGAACTTTTTCTGGGATGGGCTGGCACCCAGCTGTAGTCTCTAGGCATTGGCAGCAGCACAGTCTGGTGAACTTTCCTGGGTGTGGCCAGTACCCAGCCATTGCGTGGTGAGACCCTCCTGCAGAGGGGCAGAATGGGTCAAAGCTGCAGTTCCTCAGAATTAAGGGGTCAGAAAAAACAGCTGCATCTGAGGTAAAACTCAGGAGGAAGGTTCTGCCTGGGGCTTGGTCACAGAATGTGTAAAAGTGGGGAGTGGATGGAAGCAGAAGACAAAGGACAGGTGAGTGATTGCTGATCCGGGAGAACAGACTGGGTAGCTGGTGGCACCATTATCACTGCTTCCGTGCATGTGCATACACACCTACAAACACCACAACAATCCACCCCAGTAAGCTAAGCAACTCCATCTAGTGGAGAACGGAGCCATTACACTAAGCCCTGCCCAACTGGGCTAACCTCACTCTTTAGGAACATGAGTCTCTCTGCCTGCTTAGTTTATGGACTGTAAAGTGCTTTATAGTTTGACTTCTAGGGGAAAACAAAGTAATTTCAGTCATATTTCAGTCTGTTTGCCGGTCCATCTATTCAATTTTCTTTTTTTTTTTTTCTTTTTTCTTTTTTTTCTTTTCTTTTTCTTGAATACAGAAAGAGAAAAAAAATATTTTCATTTTCAATTTTTATTGAAAATATTTTTATTTAATTTTTTCTCCTATATTTTTTAGTTTGTGTAATTTTTTCCAAATTCTATTTTACTTCCATCATTTCATTTTAGTATACTTCGGTGTATTCTTTTTTTTCAAATTTTCAAACGATTTGCTTTTGTTTTCTTTCCTTCCCCTTTTTTCTCTAATCTATCAAGCCCCTTTCAACACCCAGACAAAAACACACCTAGGATCTAGCATCATTTACTCGATTTTGTGTGTGTGTGTGTTTTCATTTTTTTAATTTTAATATTTTTTAATTTTATTTTTTTAATTTTAATTTTTCTATTTTACCTAATGAATTTCTTTGCTCCCTTCAAAATGATGAAAGGAAGGAATTCACCCCAAAAGAAAGAGCACAAAGAAACAACAGCAGGGGACTTAACCAACACAGATACAAGCAAGATGTCTGAACCAGAATTTAGAATCACAATAATAAGAATACTAGCTGGAGTCTAAAATCGATTAGAATCCCTTTCTGCAGAGATAAAGGAAGTAAAAGCTAGTTGGGGTGAAATAAAAAATCCTATAACTGAGCTGCAATCATGAATGGATGCCACAGAGGAAAGGATGGATGAGGCAGAACAGAGAACCAGCAATATAGAGGACAAACTTATGGAGAATAATGAAGCAAAAAAAGAGGGAGACTAAGGCAAAAGAGCACGATTTAAGAATTAGAGAAATCAGTGACTCATTAAAAAGGAACATCAGAATCATAGGGGTCCCAGAAGAAAAAGAGAAAGAAATAGGAGTAGAAGGATTATGTGAGCAAATCATAGCCGAAAACTTTCCTAACCTGGGGAAGGACACAGACATCAAAATCCAGGAAGCACAGAGGACTCCCATTAGATTCAACAAAAACCGACCATCAACAAGGCATATCATAGTTAAATTCACAAAATACTGAGGCAAGGAAAGAATCATGAAAGCAGAAAGGGAAAAAAAAGTCCCTAACATACAAGGGAAGACAGATCAGGTTTGCAGCAGACCTATCCACAGAAACTTGGCAGGCCAGAAAGGAGGGGCAGGATATATTCAATGTCCTGAATCAGAAAAATATGCAGCCAAGAATTCTTTATCCAGCAAGGCTGTCATTCAAAATAGAAGGAGAGATAAAAGTTTCCCAAAGAAAAATTAAAGGAGTTTGTGACCACTAAACCAACCCTGCAAGAAATTTTAAGGGGGACTCTCTGAGGGGAGAAAATATGATACATACACACACACATACATACATACATACATACATACATACATACTAAAAGCAACAAAGACTAGAAAGGACTAGAGAACACCACCAGAAACTCCAATTCTACAAGCAACCTAATGGCAATAAATTCATATCTTTCAGTACTCACTCCAAATGTCAATGGACTCAATGCTCCAATCAAAAGACATAGGATAACAGAATGGATAACAAAATAAGATCCATCTGTACATAAGAGACCCAACTTAGACCTAAAGACACCTTCAGATTGAAAGTAAGGGGATGGAGAACCATCTATCATGCTAATGGTCAACAAAAGAAAGTCCGAGTAGCCATACTTATATCAGACAATCTAGACTTTAAAATAAAGACTCTATCAAGAGATGAAGAAGGGCATTATATCATAATTAAGGGGTCTATCCACCAAAAGGACCTAAAAATTAGAAACATTTGTGTGCCAAATGTGGCAGCACCCAAATATATAAATCAATTAATCACAAACATAAAGAAACTCATTGATAATAATACCATAATAATAGGGGAGTTTAACACCCCACTTACAACAATGGACATATCATCTAATCAAAAACGCAACAAAGAAACAATGGCTTTGAATGACACACTGGACCAGATGGACTTAATAGATACATTCAGAACATTTCATCCTAAAGCAGCAGAATATACATTCTTTTCCAGTGCACATGAAACGTTTTCCAGAATAGATCACATACAGGGACAACACATACTGGTGTTGAAGAGATAAAAACCTATATTCATGGGAGAAAATGCCTGGTTTGAAGTTTCTGACCATAAGTATTTGCCCTCTGTAACCACTGGTGGCTCTGAAACAGCCAGGAAACTTCTAAGGGTTACCATGTATTAGAATACATTCAGCTGCAGTATCAACCAGAGCTATCTCTTTTAATTTATTTCTGAGGGATCAGTGAATATTGAGCTTAACATTAGGCCTCTGATCACTTCCAATAGCCCCACTGGAGGCAATCTTGGCCTGCACCCTCTACCCAGAGTGTGGGAAGCACTTGCCTGAATAGGACTAAATCCCTCAGGCTTTCACTGGACCAGGTAGGGCGTAAGGGATAGTAGGGACATATGGGAAAGGTTCAGATTTTAAGGCTTTCTTCAGGCCAACCAACACTGTGTTTGGTTGTAAGCCTATCTTTTCAGGTGAAGTCCCAGCAGCAGTGAGGTCAAACCACATTTGCCTCCAGGCTACTTTTACAAGCTCTTTATACCTGATTGGCATAGTCTTTGGCTTTTTGAGTTCCCTCTGTCTCAGGTATTTCCCGCGTCCCAGACCTGTTCCCAGGACTTGTCAGTTTCCCTCATATCAGCAATGGATTGACCATCACCATAAATGTCTTGTACCACAACTGGACTCAGTTTGGATATCAGCATCCCATACCAAGTGCTGGGGGTGGAATGGAACATCTTGGCTTTCATTTGTACAATAACCGTGATCTGAGCAAAGCCTTCAAAGACAGGAGCATTAAGAAGTCTGTCTCATTCCAAACTCCCTAAGAAATTGTTGTACCTCCTGTATAGATTTCTAGTATAACCATGTGCCCAGGGACATCCCCTCATTGTGCCAAGGCTTCCTGCAGGCTAGAAAAATTTGATTTGTAAGAGAGTAAGTGCCTTAAATACCCTGAGTGCCATGCAGATGTGGCCAGACGACTGTGTGTGGTGATGTTATTCATTCCCTCTTCCTCCTCTATGGTCAGAGAAATGGCATTCCACCTGTATCCCATAGCCACACTAACCATGCCTGGATACTATCCCTAGCCTTTTGCTAGAATTTGACAACTTTATTGTTAAAGTCAGAGAGAGTATATTCTCTCATCATGAACATTTCCTGCACTGGGGACTTCTTTGCCGGCTAGGGTTGCTGTTGCTATGTTTTGGTTTTCCTTTGTGTTAAGGGCCAGTTGACACAGGGCATCTTGTCCATTTCACCACCAATCACCACAACATCCTGGTCTTCTCTCTCCTCACTTTCCTAGGGATTCCACCTCTTAGTGTTCAAATCAGGCTTTGTCACAAGTTCCCAGAACTTACCTGTGGTAGCTTGTACCTGCCTAGCTTGGCAAAACAGTGCACAAAGTCCTCCAACTTATTATTCTGTTCTCCCACCTTGTCTGCTAGACCCAAATTAAGCAGAGTCTCTATCTTCCACTTTTCTTCCAACTCTTTAACTCAAGTTTCAGCTTCTAGGTGGGCATTGGTGGCTAGCCAAACTATGCACATTAGAGGCCAGTCTGCTGCAGCAACCATTCCCTTCTTTGTCACAGTGTCCTATGTGTATTTACTCAAACAAGTGAATTAGATCTTTGTTTTTAGGGTGTCCCTGTACTCACATGGCGGTTCACAAGCATCTGATATATGTGGTACCCTTCCCAGGCCTTCCCTGAGGATCTCTCTTTCCCAAGACCCATTTCTTCAGTCTCCTGGATAGCTCACCAATTATTGGTTTGAAACTCTGGAACATCCTAGATGAAATCTGAAACTGGCCCCCATAAAAGAGGGCATGGAAAGACTGAAGAAAGAGGCAGGTCACTCCAGATTGATAGCTGGCAATTTTAATAAGCAAGGGGACTTACACACAAAGCTTATCTTGAGTACCCTCAAGATAAGTAAATCTCTATACCTGCCCACCAAAACTTTAAAAGTTTATATAGAAGTCTTGGGGCACCTGAGTGGCTCAGTCGGTTAGGTGTCTGACTTTGGCTCAAGTTATGATCTCGTGGTTTGTGGGTTCAATCCCCATGTCAGGCTCTGTGCTGACAGCTTAGAGCCTGGAGCTTGCTTCAGATTCTGTGCTCCCTCTCTGTCCCTCTCCCAGTCACATTCTGTCTCTCTCTCTCTCTCAAAAATAAATAAATATTATTTTGTTTAAGTTTATATGGAAGTCTTAACTGGATTTAGTCACATATACCGTCCAGTTGATCTCAGCAATATATTGCTCTCTTTGCATATTTGAAACAGCTCCCAGTGTAGGACGATAGGTAGAATGTACATTCCAAGGACAGGGGAGGAGGGGAAGAGCCTCTGATTGTCCAGATCCAGCTCTTGGGTTAAATAGCGGTCACATCTTATCATTAACAACCCCCAACATTCTTCCAAGTGCCAAAACAAACTATTTTATTATAAGCTTCCATTTCAATTGTCCTTTGGGGTGTTTCTATGTCTTTGGTTCAGTCTTAATACACTGAATTTATTCTTAGCCTTAAAATTGACAAAATATATGGATTCTCTGGTGTGCCTGAGATGAGTGGGATAAAGTGCATATTTATATAGTAGATCATGCATATGGATTGACTGAGATAGAATATATGCTTGATATAGCATAGCTATAAGAATAATTATTATTATTTTATAACCCTTTGCTCTATCTTTGTTAGGGTTCAAAGTAGGAAAGCCATGGAATTTGAACAACATGAGGAAGGAGTGAGTATAGGAAAAAAAAAAAAAAGAAGAAGAAGAAGATGTCTGTGAACTTCTAACATAAAATGTCAGGTTGATAAAGAGTAAGTGGATGAGCAGACACTAAGGAAAAGGGGAACCAACAGAGAATGTGTGCCATAAGCCAAACACATGAAATGCTTTATAAAAGGGGGGAGAATTAATTTTGTAAAATCCTTCTGTAATATCAACTAGGATGAGAATTACAAGTAGCAATGTGGAGGTCATTGGTGGCCTTGGCAGAGCATTTCGGTCTGTGCACTGTCAACATTCTGATTAGAGTAGGTATAAAAGATTAAGAAAGTTATCTTAATTTATATTAAGTTTGCATCTATAAACGACTCTTTCAAGGATTTTTGTTAGAGAACAGAGAAGTTGGAAAGTTGCTGAAGATAAAATGAAGAAGAAGGATAGATGAAAAGATGCGATAAATGATCTCTAGGCTCCCTTTGAACTGCAAGATTCGTGTCATGGTCATGTGAACAATAGCTATGCAAATACACTATTCTGCCTTGCTGGATTTTTTTTTTCTTCATATAGAGCTTTTACCAAAGATTTTAACACATAAATATCATTAAAAAGAATCCTATTTTCTAGTCAAGCACTTTAAATTATGATCCACTCTCTTAAACACCTGCTCACTTGTAATACTCTTCAAAACAACTCATTGTTAAACAGCCAAGTTAACTTTCAATATCTTAACTGGTTAAATACTAGCACTTAACTCCTAAAGTATATTTGCTACAAATTGAACATTAAGTAAAAAGCACTCAAGGCTATTTAGGGCTTTAGTGCCTTCTTATAAAGGTATTGTATTTGCAAACAGATACTAGGTTTTCATCAGCTATTATGAAAATAATCCAGAGAACAATTGTTTCTAATTGGTATTGCAAGATAATGTTTCTCTTTGGAGCAAGAGCTGAATCAAGACAAAGATTTGGGTTAAAGTAAATGACTCCCTTATCTCCTGGGCCCATTTATTCGTATCTCCCTTTGGTTGTTTGGCCAGGTATACGCAGGGACCCTGAAATGCAGGTTATATTTAATTGACTCTCTCTATCAGTAGCTGTTTGCTTTGGGAGGCAGGTGAGTGTCTGAGCATCACTGCCAGAGTAAGTAGACCTCTAACCACTCCTTTGACTCCTGGCAGTAACTGCATTACTACTTTTCCTTTCCAATTCCCTGCCCTGCTGCCCAGAGATGAGTGTTAAATGCCCAGGGCTCAAGGTGAAGAGATTGAAGCTAAGGCGAAGAGTTATCCCAATTTCCAGTGAATTTGTATTGTTAACAATTTAACTTTTCAACGGATTTTGGAGTAAAGCAATCAACTCTCTGCTGGAGTTGGGCAGGACACAAGGCTGAGTTTGCTGAATCAATATGTGGAAACCTGACTGACAACTTAGGTAATTTGATGCAGGATTTGGGACAACAACTGGAGATAAATTACTTAACACAGTTGGGAACCAAAATTGTGTTCAGAAAGAGATTCGTATTTTCCTGAGAGGAGTGAGGAGAATTGTAGTGACAGAGAAGTGATGGGCAAAAACAACTCTTACAACTATTCCATATGCAACTGCGTAAGCTCTGATGAGTATCTTTGAATTGTCTTTGTGGAGGGTGGGGAAGCATTGTGAAATACATGTAAATCAACAATGATAGGAATGCCTCCTCTTTAAAGTATGCAACTACAGAACAGTTAGGGCTGAAGCAGAAGAAAGAACCTATTTTTGGAGAGAAAAATGCGGACTATAAAACCCATATTTGTGTTTCTCTGAATCATGATGCAGTGCTTTTAGAATTCAACTTGACTATGACAACCATAAAATGCTTTATTAAAATTTATCTGTATGTTTCACTAGCTTGTATTTGTGGAATAAAGGAAGATTCTTCCCTCCACCCAAACTAACATCCCCCTATAATGCATTATGTGCAGTAGTTGCAAAAGCCAAGATGAATAAACCTGGCCAACTCTAGGATATGTGAAGTGAAGAAGGAAAGGAGTATGTAGAGAGAGATACACTCAATTAATAATCCACTCACAGGGGTGCCAGGGTGGTTCAGTCGGTTAAGTATCTGACTTTGGCTCAGGTCATGGTCTTGCAGTTTGTGAGTTCAAGCCCCATGTCAGGCTCTGTGCTACCAGCTCAGAGCCTGGAGCCTGCTTCAGATTCTGTGTCTCCTCTCTCTGCCCCTCCCATGCTCATGCTCTGTCTCTCAATAATAAATAAATGTAAATTTTTTTTTAAATAATAATTCACTCACAGTCACAGCCAGATAAGAGAAGACGCTTCCTTTAACATGTGTGATCAAACATATTTGAAAGGGGCACTTCATTGCTGTGTTGCTTCAATGGAGACTTGAGAAAAAGGTAAATGCCTTCCAAGGTGTAGCAAGATTTGTATTTGACTTTTCAGATTTCACTTCCCTTTTTGAACTGAATCTCAAGGTCCTTTTGAGAAATTACCTTCCACAGTATGGTCTTCTGTGACATATTCAGTAGATGACATACAACAAGAGTTAGACCAATCAGCTGCTTTCTCTTGAGCATCCGGACCAAGAGACCAGAGATAATTGGAATTCATCCACTTCAAAAGCTCTACCTTACCCAGATTGTTACTCTTCCTAGACTTTTGTTGTGCTTCTTGCTTTCTAGCTTGTGGGGCTACTTGATCTGCTTATTTCCAAGTCCTATGCTAAGATGTAGCATTCCATAAGTTCTGTAATACCCCATTATTTGCCCAATACACTTACTTTTGCTTAATTTAACTGGAGTTGATTTCTTTCATTTGCAACTAAAACTTCCAAAATTCATACACATGGGGCACCTGGCTAGCTCAGTTGGTAGAGTATGCAACTCTTGATCTTGGGGTTGTGAGTTCAAGCCCCATGTTGGGTGTAGAGCTTACTTAAAAAAAAATTCACACACAAGATCCTAAGTAGCCCTAATACTGAAAATTATATCCTCGCCCTCAATGAACATACACGTGTCTGTGTTTATGTGTACATGTGTGAAAAATCTCAACATGAGCTCTCCAACACCGTTTTACATCTTGGCCACTTCCTTTAATTTCTTAGCACCTTGTGCATATTGTCATGGTTGCAAAACTAACCCTTCTTCTTGGCATCTTTTCTTGGCGAAATTGATCAACAGAGAGTACAATTACAAATGCCAAATATCTATGAATTATTTAAAATACTTCCCACTCTTTCACTCCCTTTGTCCAATACTTTAACAAGTTTTAGTGATTATAACTTCTAAATATCTCTCAGATCTGTATCCAGGACCACCATTGCTCTGCATGATGATAATTTTTCTTCTGAGATATTGCAAGTGTTGCCTAAAAGTTCTGCTCATATTTATTTGTGTAAATCTAATTCTTCATATATGGCCATCAGGACAATCTTAATGAAATAATAATTTAAACATATCACACTCAGCTTTAAACACTTCAGTATCCTCTCAGAACTGTTAGGACAATGTCCAAAATCTTTAATATAGCCTACAAGCCAAGTACTCCACCACCCCTCACTCAGCCCTTTGTTTCACATAACATTGTACACATTGCTCTTTCAACTCCAAGAAGGATCTGTTTCCTTACATCATAGGCCTCTGTACCTACCTCAACACATTTTGCCTGGTGGTTTCTCCTGCCTTCTCTAATTAAATCTTAAGTATTCTTCAGATGTCAGCTAAATACCTTGTCCCCAGAAACACTTTCTATCCTGGCCACCTAGATCAGATCCCTTTATTATGCTTTCTTCAGGACCACAAACTTCTCTTGACACCACTTATCCCAGTAGTGTTTGATTAACTATTACTCCTTTTCTCTCTCCCAACAATGCAGTCTAAGCAACATGAGGTCAGGGACAAAATTAATTGTTTTATTCCTTGTTTCCCTAGAACTAATCACTTGGTAATTAATGAATAGAGTCAATCTTCCCTATGAAAATATGAATTCCTTGAGGACAAGAACTACAACGTCTGACATAAGTGTTCAAAGATCAATTACTGATGTGTCTTCCATTAGGGTGTAGTAAAGGAATTCCTTACTTTAACCACTGATGAAGGATATAAACATATTTATCATTCATGGTCATGTACACATTTTGGCCACAATCTGATAGTGCATAATCTTAAAAAGTTATTTTCAGATTTCTTTTGATTACTCAGAATCAACAAGCCAGGCATGTGGTCAAAAATCTTTCATCAACAGTTCACGATATTCTTCTTTGACAGATAACATTTCAGACAACCTGAAATCAACTTCAGCAAAGCAATTAAATATTTTCCATTAAAAATTGCTTTATTTGAAATGTTTATTAATAAACTCTTAAGATATTTAAGTAAAACCTCAGATCAAACATCAACCTTATCCCAATGAACTCCATAGGTGTGCCTTAGATTTTCTGGAGACAACCTAGAAGTGTAGATTCAGATCCCAACACCAACATGCACAATCCTCTCAAGGACTCCTGTGCTTGATGAGCTTCATTTTGGTCTGTTTTTATTTTTCAGGGTTTTCCACGGTCCTCAGATTCTGACTAGTGTTGGCAATTGTCTAGTGTTGGCAAAAGTCTCTCTTTCTGGTAGCATTAGTTCACACCCGGACTTCAGTAAGATTCAAAAAAAAAAAAAAAAAAACCCAAAAAATGTTTAAGTAAACCGAAGGAACCTTAATATCCATACGACACATAAAGTCAGGGAGTATATTTCTATTGTGTGTGTTTGGTATATAGTAGGCCTTAAATAAGTACTTGCAGGATTAATAAATACACTGTACTGGAAAGAGACTGATTATCCTCAGTTATATTTTGCTGTATCCCTGGTGGGAGGGTGCTAGAGTAATTTCATTTAATCTTAACTAGAAGAGGTAGTCAATTTTGTCACAAGAAAGGTTTATTTGCCTGTAGATGCTCCATTCTGGGGGAGGCGGGGAGACATGAAACAAAACAAAAAATCAAAAACTAAATATCGAATCTGCCTACCAAGGAATTGCCAGGGATTCAAGCATGCTCAGAAAGCAGCTATATTGTCACTCCCATCCCTTGTCAGTTCAAACCTGCTTTATTGAACTGGTTATTTCCTAACCCCTACATGAAACAGAATGCATAAGTATGCCTTTTTCATTAATCTTAGATAATAAAATAAAATCTATGGACAACTTTGAAGAACTAAACAAATGTTGGGGTTTAGTATTCATCATAGCTGATCTATAAAAGCTTATGCTGATATCTAGCAACCTGTCATGATTTCATTAGAGGAAATCTTCCTGGAGCTATTTTGGGTCAGCAGGGGCCAGGCATCCAGATCATGAATATTCTTGAAGAAGATATCCAGTAGGCATTCAGGAAAGTGAACCTTGGAATATTTGGCTGTGATGCTATATAGGCAACCTGTGGACTTTATTGGTTAATGTCTGTGTGGCATGAGGGCAGATAAATTATTCATAAACTGGGTTTAAGCTTTGATTTGATCAGCAATAAGTATGTACAGAGGGTACCTTTCAAATGTGAATTGAAAATAACTCTCTTTCCTAGGTCCTTACCAGTGCTGAATTAGATCCAATGGGAAAGCACTAGAAAAGAAGTCTTTTACAATTCTCTAATTTTATAATTCATTGTCAATCAAGATTAAGCACCATCAATGCAGATGCTCTGTTTCATAGACCCCAATAGGTACTGATAAGAAATGTGGAGATGGGCTGCCAGCCATTTCCCAAAGACAGAGGACCAACTCTCTTATAGGAGAAGGTATGCTTGGCAGCAGCCTAGGGCTATTCTATGCAATAAACCACAAAAGCTATGAATTCACAGCCCCACATTTACCTTTTCTCCTTTCTACCCTAGATAAGGGATGTGGATGGGTAAAATATTCAGGAGGAAGATTCAGAGTTGCAAACAGCATAAAGAAGCTATTCTTTCAGCAGTTGGTCAAGTTTTGGGGCTTTCCCCACCACCCAAGGCACAAGGTATGGGGTTGGGGGATTGTATAGGGCAACGGTATTACTCTGGAAGGGTTGACAGCCATCTTGTGACATTTGAAGCTGAAGAAGGAAGCCAAAACCAAGAGAAAGAAGTCAATAGATATAGAGGATATTTAGTCCATGATGAAAATGTTTCAGCCTCAGACCACATTGTGCCCAGGTTTATTCAATTAGGTGAGTCAATAATGTTTCTCTTTTACTTACGTCAGTTTGAACTGGTTTTTTTTGTTTCTGTTTTATGCATAACTGACCCAAGATCTGCCAAGTATGGTATGTGGTAGTAGAACTATCTTACTCCAAATTCAAAAGCACAAATTCACTCACTGAAGAAAGATAAACAGTGTCATCCATTCCAAAAACTCAAAGAAGACCACCAGAGGAAGAAAGTAACAGGTAAAAGTTTTCTGTTCTTTTTCTTCCTTCACTTTCTCACACTTGATGGTAAGGAGGTCTTTTGATGTTTCACTGTGATTATTTTGAAAGGCTTAGGCCTACTCCTACCAAAGACATGAGGACATAGTTGCTATCAGCTACACCTTAGCCTACCCAGGATTTTGCATGTGACCTTAAGAAAGCTCCCTGCCAGGATGAAGCCAAGACCCTAAGATACTGGTGAAGAGGGAACAGATAATTGGAAAAGGTGCAGAAGAAACTAGGGTATGGGAGTTGGAAAGCAGTGGGGAAAAGAAAGTATGTCAGAAAAAGAGATGGTTTTTAAATGTCTATTTTACCTAGGCACAATCTGTGTGCACTGAAAGGTGACAGTGTGAAAAGAAAAGAATGTTGTGTATCATCTACAGTCTCTGTGTGCTTTCTTTTTTATGAAAAATCAGATTGTGTTCCTTCTGTTAACAGATTGTTCCTGCAAAGCCTTTTAAATTGTGCAAGTCATAGCAAAGCAGTTAGAAAATAAACAGTCCTAGAATGTGTTTAAATGTTTCTTCTCCACTCTTTCAGCTATGGGTCCCATTTCTGGCTCCCTTTGGGCGGTGTCTTTGCCTGTTTTGTAATAAATCAATGACTACATCTAAAAGCTACATATATCATTTTCTCCAGTGAAGATTTAATATGGAAAAAAAATACCTGTTGCGCATATATATATATATATATATACATATACGTATATATATATATGTGTGTATATATATATATATATATATATATATATATATATATATATTTTACTTTCTATAGTTGACCATCATAAAATTTGTGCCAGAATCCATACTTCATTTCTCCATGTTTTGGGCAAATTTCTTCTTGTTTATCTGTTTGTATATTACTTCTCCACCCCTCCCTGCCCTTCAGAATTGTGTAATGGGATTTTTACATAGAAACTGTACTAAGAAGGCAAAACTTCATTGTTTGTTTTAAATACTATAATTATTTATGATTAAAATAACTATATGAATATAGTGTACATTAATAGCTCACATTTTACAGACAGATTCTTAAGCAGCTGTTTCTTAAGGAGCCGTAGAAATTTAAATTACTTCCAAATGCAGAGACCACCAATTCCTAAAAATTCAGAGTGGTAAGAAAGGAAATGGGGATATATTATCTGCCCTGTGTCTGGAGAACAGTTGTCTTCTCCCGACTTGCCAAGGAGAGAAGTGAACTGAAAAAAAGCTGCTTACCCAAAGCTGCCATGGGCATGTAGATGCTTTTGGAATTTTTCCAAAGATTTTAACCAAATATTCAACCCATAACAAGTATTCCCTGTGGCACTGTTGGAGCATGCTGCATTTACGCATTGTAAATGGAAGCCAAATCACACACTTATGTAAAATGACTGGTATAGCAGAAAAACAAGTTATGTATTTAATAAGCAATCTCAAGCTTATAATGTAGTGAAATCCACTTGTAATTTCTTTCATTGTTGTTTTTTTCCCCCTTGCACATACTGTTCATTTTTAAACTTCTCTACAAGGCTTTCATAAAAATCAACTTAGTCGATACACCATCACTCCAATTTTCTTTGCCCATTCCCTTGAAAAACTGTACTCCCATTCACAAATATTAGTCATATTGAAATGCATGAAATGTGGTTGTACAGCATTCCTTAAAGCATGGATTTTACTTACAAAACATGCACATTAAAGAAAGAAGCCTGCAATACATGCTTACACTCCAAATAGGCATACTTTCTATCTTCCCAACCTCTAGGATACTTTTACACACAAAAGCCATTTATCTGTGTTTTGTCTACCAAATGAAGGTTGTTATAGTTCATCATATTGACATTTACTACCCCATGATTCTGAGTGCCTTAATGAAGGACGATAATGGACATTTTGGCCAATTAAACATAAAATTATTGTTAAAAATTAAAATACTGGATATGGCAGTCAATTCTGAAACAGGCTAACCTGAAATTTCACCAACATATTTAAGCTGTCCATTCAAAGATGAATCTATTTACTGTTTCTTTCAGCAGACCCTTTACTAGCTAGGTTCCCTCTTCCTGAATTACCCATTAATTCCTATGACATTTCACTTTTCTTTAATTAGATAATTATCTAACTCCATTTGAGCTATTTGTAAATGTGTTTTCATGCATCCAAATCCTCAGAACACATTGTTTTCCATCAGAGAGGGGAAAAAAATTATACTGATAATTAATTTCCCCAATGGGACAATGTTACAAGAAATTTTTCTATTATCAACACTGATTGAAAAGAAAACAGGGCAGTATTTTGCCAGTGAGTGCACATTGGCTTAGATTTACAGTGTATTTTAGATTTATTTTTAACCTTGGCTTTCTGCTTGAGCCAAAAAAGATCATCTTCTTCCTGAGGATTTTTCTCCTCTTTGCTGATTAGCTATAGAATGAGGAGAAGCACCTGACGGGCCACATTAAGAAGGATGCTAAGCGGTTTACAAGTCTCAGTAATTAATGACTATTTTTATCACAAAGAATATAGACTGGCTTCTTCCATCTATCTGAGACTCAATGTAAGCCCCTATAAGCCTCAATGCAGCATAATTGGTGCAATAGAGCTGAAAATGAGATGGAGGCTATAATGCAGCTTCAGTAATCCTGCCTTTAGCTAAAATGGAACAGTAGAAGCCCCTGGCAGCCTCCAATGTGGTTGCCACTAAGATTTAAAGCCAACCAGCTGTCTAGTGCTCCTTGTGAAACCCACATCACTGTTTATATCCCTAAATAGAGTTCAAATGTTTTAAATAATTATATTTATGAGAATGATTTACTGTGGAAAACAATTTGTTTCCCAGCCTTTTGGCTCTAATTTGGTGTTTTCTTCGATTAGGAACAATCATGGACTGTGTACTTATGTCAGTTTTTATTCTGACCACCCTGTGCTTATTATGTGCTCTGAAACCTCTTTGGATGAACAAATGGGTTTTGCCTTCTCAGTGTTGTTATTAAAAAACCCACTCTCTTGTAAATCATAATATGCTAATAATAGGTCTGGGGACTCAACTGGGAAAATGAAAAAAAGCTACACATTCATGAAGGCATGCTAAGTGAGAGCACGGTAAGTGCTGGATAATGTGTTTTGTTTTAGATTTGTGACCATCTCTTCTATAGCCTGGATAGCACTGAAATGTTCAAAGCAGCCATAATCACAAATAAACTCCTGGTAGGTCTCTACAGTGTGACTGGAAAGAACACTCAAAACAAAAACGCAGAGAGGGGTACCTGGGTGGCTCAGTCAGTTAAGCATCTGACTTGACTTGGGCTCCAGTCATGATCTCAGGGTTCATGAGTTCGAGCCCAATACTACCTCTTTCATTTTCCCATTATGTAAAACATGATGGTTCCAATGTGAGTTAGAGTATTCTGACAGATGTTTGCCACTAGCCAGTTCACAGCTATAGGAGTCCTGTGTAGGGGAACAAGTTCATGAGGAGTCATGGGGGAGGGTTCAAGAATGACTCCAACTGTTGAACCAAAAATGAAATGAAACAAAAATAAAACTTGAATTCACTTGGCAAACAAACCATCATAAAAGAACACATTGGGCATCATCTGTTATTTTTCTCTGACTATTCCCACAAAGTTAAAGACTTTGGTTATCATGGTCTCCTGTGATATAGAGATGAGCATATAAAATCCCATTCCCTTTAAACATAAAGTCGAATAGTATTAAAACTCAAAGTTACAGCATCTAGGCAATATTACAGAGGTGATGTGGCACCATGGTCAAGATTACCGGATTCTGGAGCTGGATTGCCTGAGAGTGATGCTTATTTCTGAAGACTTTCTGCAAACATATATGTCACATTCCCAAAATCACACACTCAGGAGATAGTACAGGTGAAGCTGGCATGGGATTCAGACATGCACTCCGCTGGATGCCCCACACTGACTTTAGAAAAGCACTGATGAGTCTGATGGGAGTAATTCTGGTGATGGAAGTACAGGTGAGTGTAGGGACAAGTAGTCAGGAGAGGAGAATTTAACACAGATTCTGAACACATAAAATGAAAGGTGAACATAGAACAGATTAGAAGATCAAAGAAAGGGAACTAAATGTTCCACAGCGGTGTCTGCTCCAATGCTTGATAGGAACTACTATACATAAGCTAAGGCACTTATACTAAATCAATGTGAACAACTGCTTCAGGTGAATAATGTACAAGTTATGTTTGCATTTCATTCTTTCCTGTCCTGCACAGCTATGGCACTTTTCATGGGGGGAGGGTCCCAAAAAACTGCTAAGCCCTCAGTCTCTTCTAACTAGCATACATCCTGCAACTTAGTTTGTCTATTTCAAACACACCTGCATTCCTTTTAAACAGATTTTCAGTATTATAAAAAGTAAATATAATGTTTTTCTTCTTTATGTAATTGTTTAGTTTGGTGAACTATACCTACTGTCAAAAAGCTACTGGCTGTTCCGCATAAGAATGCTGATAATATGGAACATTATGCCATATACTTGACTTACTGGTCCCTCCAAAGCATTTCCACCAAACATTGTCTATGCCAGAAATTTCTTCCTTACTGTTATAGATTATCAAATGTCACATGGACTGTTTTGAAAGTTTTATTTATTTGTTTGTTTGTTTGTTTGTTTTGCAGTTTGGTACTCCTGCATCTGATTTAAAATGATTTCCTCACTGGATAACCTCGGCTATACGTGACTCAGAACAATTCTCCACATTTTCTGCAGGACTATCGTAGTATTACATGGTTCTGTTGCTACAATATCATTGCATTAAAATAATAATGCACCCCAGATAGGATCCCAGATTATAAATTTTTTAAGGCAAGAAAATAAATCATTTTCCCAACCTTCCTAGGATTGAATATTTTCATGAATTTATTGTTATTTGTGTTTAGAATACCTATACACCAAGCTTCACTTACTTTTTTTGCTTATTTCCTCTTCAGTCTAACACTTTTATAGAGATTTTTGTTACTTATTCTGATTACTGCAGAATTAGAATCAGTGGGTTACTGTTAATAAAGGCAAATATCTAAACAATAGAGAATTAAAAAACAACAGAAAATTATTGGTGCCTGGATCTTGTAGATGCCTTAAAAGAAAAAGACTTTACTGCTATTAAAACATTTAGAAGAAGCAACAAGTCTATCTATCACCAATATTGTAGAGAGGATTCTTTTCTTAATTTTTTTTTAACATTTTTTATTTTAATTTTTGACAGAGAGAGACAGAGCATGAGCAGGGGAGGGTCAGAGGGAGAGGGAGACACAGAATCCAAAGCAAGCTCCAGGCTCTAAACTGTCAGCACAGAGCCCCATGTGGGGTTCGAACCCATGAATATGAGATCATGACTTGAGCTGAAGTTGAATGCTCAACCGACTGAGCCACCAAGGTACCCCTGTGGAGAGGATTCTTGAATCAAATGAAAGGATAGAGAAATGTCCCACTAAGATTCCATGATTCTAAATGAACTCACAATAGATCAAAGAAAATAATTCAAAAAAAAAGAAGTAATAATTCTTAGTATATTTTTTATTTGATATTTGGAAATCAAGTTATTGGGTTATCATTGTGAAAAGGCAATAGTCATCAACTCTGGAGAACTATGGAATTGACTTTGAAGGCCAGATTTGTTACGCAGAATTGGGACATTTACTTTATCTTTTGGAAGTACTTTTTTGTAGTTGGTAAAATGAGATTAATAATACCTATTACTTAGTGTTAATGTAAGAATTCAGTAAAATAACCTTTTTAATGCTAATAAATTCTCAGCAAAGAGTGAGTGCACAATACATAGCTGCTATTACAACACACAGAGAAATAAAACTTTTAAACAACAGTATTACTGAGAACTTTTAAAAAGTTACAAAATGAGGGATGCCTGGCTGGTTCAGTTGGTAGAGCATGTGACTCCTGATCTCGGGGTCATGAATTCAAGCCCCAAGTTGGGCGTAGAGCTTACTTTAAACAAACAAACAAACAAACAAATAAAATTTAAAAAGAAAGTTGTAAAATGCAATGCACTATGCTGTGTATAGAAAGGTTTATTTATAAACTTATTTTTTTAATCAGATCAATATATTTATTATGTTTCAATTGTGACTTTTTGATTTGTTAATATTTCTTTGTGTGTTCATGTCATCCAAATCTTTATCTTGAAATTCTCTGAAATCACTTTAAATGAATCAAGGATTGTGTTTTTTCCTGTTTGCCGGATTTACCTTTTTGAAAAGTTATAAATTCAGAGACCATTAGCATTGATGGATCTGAAGGAAGTCACAGGGCAGTGCAAAGAGCATAGAAGTACTCACTGAGAAGAACCTGTTTAGTACAGAATACAGAAATAAATGTTGGCGTATACAAAATAAAAGTTGTAAATAAATGCAAGGAGAAAATCAGCCTTAAAATTCTAAACATTAAATATAAAATTAAGAAACCAAAGAACCCAGAAAAATTTAAAAATTGGGGTGCCTAGGAGGCTCCGTCAGTTAAGTATCCAACTTTTGATGTTGACTCAGAGATCAAGCCTACATTGAGCCCTGCATTGGGCTCTGCATTTAGTATGGAGCCTGCTTGAGATTCTCTCTTTCTCTCTCTCTCTCTGTCTCTAAAATTAAAAAAAAAAAAAAAAAAAAAAAGCATTTATGGGATAATTAGTTTAAACTGGGGATTATACCCTTTTTTTTTTTTTTTTTTTTCATTTTCTGACTCATTTATTTCACTCAGCATAATACCCTCCAGTTCTTTCCACGTTGCTGCAAATGACTGGGTTCCATTCTTTCTCATTGCCAAGTAGTACTCCATTGTATATATAAACCACATCTTCTTTTTTTTTTTTTTTTTTTTTTTTATTTTTTAATATATGAAATTTACTGTCAAATTGGTTTCCATACAACACCCAGTGCTCATCCCAAAAGGTGCCCTCCTCAATACCCATCACCCACCCTGCCCTCCCTCCCACCCCCCATCAACCCTCAATTTGTTCTCAGTTTTTAACAGTCTCTTATGCTTTGGCTCTCTCCCACTCTAACCTCTTTTTTTTTTTTTTTTTCCTTCCCCTCCCCCATGGGTTTCTGTTATGTTTCTCAGGATCCACATAAGAGTGAAACCATATGTTATCTGTCTTTCTCTGTATGGCTTATTTCACTTAGCATCACACTCTCCAGTTCCATCCATGTTGCTACAAAAGGCCATATTTCATTTTTTCTCATTGCCACGTAGTATTCCATTGTGTATATAAACCACAATTTCTTTATCCATTCATCAGTTGATGGACATTTAGGCTCTTTCCATAATTTGGCTATTGTTGAGAGTGCCGCTATAAACATTGGGGTACAGGTGCCCCTATGCATCAGTACTCCTGTATCCCTTGGATAAATTCCTAGCAGTGCTATTGCTGGGTCATAGGGTAGGTCTATTTTTAATTTTCTGAGGAACCTCCACACTGCTTTCCAGAGCGGCTGCACCAATTTGCATTCCCACCAACAGTGCAAGAGGGTTCCTGTTTCTCCACATCCTCTCCAGCATCTATAGTCTCCTGATTTCTTCATTTTGGCCACTCTGACTGGCGTGAGGTGATATCTGAGTGTGGTTTTGATTTGTATTTCCCTGATAAGGAGCGACGTTGAACATCTTTTCATGTGCCTGTTGGCCATCCGGATGTCTTCTTTAGAGAAGTGTCTATTCATGTTTTCTGCCCATTTCTTCACTGGGTTATTTGTTTTTCGGGTGTGGAGTTTGATGAGCTCTTTATAGATTTTGGATACTAGCCCTTTGTCCGATGTGTCATTTGCAAATATCTTTTCCCATTCCGTTGGTTGCCTTTTAGTTTTGTTGGTTGTTTCCTTTGCTGTGCAGAAGCTTTTTATCTTCATAAGGTCCCAGTAATTCACTTTTGCTTTTAATTCCCTTGCCTTTGGGGATGTGCCGAGTAAGAGATTGCTACGGCTGAGGTCAGAGAGGTCTTTTCCTGCTTTCTCCTCTAGGGTTTTGATGGTTTCCTGTCTCACATTCAGGTCCTTTATCCATTTTGAGTTTATTTTTGTGAATGGTGTGAGAAAGTGGTCTAGTTTCAACCTTCTGCATGTTGCTGTCCAGTTCTCCCAGCACCATTTGTTAAAGAGACTGTCTTTTTTCCATTGGATGTTCTTTCCTGCTTTGTCAAAGATGAGTTGGCCATACGTTTGTGGGTCTAGTTCTGGGGTTTCTATTCTATTCCATTGGTCTATGTGTCTGTTTTTATGCCAATACCATGATGACTTGATGATGACAGCTTTGTAGTAGAGGCTAAAGTCTGGGATTGTGATGCCTCCTGCTTTGGTCTTCTTCTTCAAAATTACTTTGGCTATTCGGGGCCTTTTGTGTTTCCATATGAATTTTAGGATTGCTTGTTCTAGTTTCGAGAAGAATGCTGGTGCAATTTTGATTGGGATTGCATTGAATGTGTAGATAGCTTTGGGTAGTATTGACATTTTGACAATATTTATTCTTCCAATCCATGAGCAGGGAATGTCTTTCCATTTCTTTATATCTTCTTCAATTACCTGCATAAGCTTTCTATAGTTTTCAGCATACAGATCTTTTACATCTTTGGTTAGATTTATTCCTAGGTATTTTATGCTTCTTGGTGCAATTGTGAATGGGATCAGTTTCTTCATTTGTCTTTCTGTTGCTTCATTGTTAGTGTATAAGAATGCAACTGATTTCTGCACATTGATTTTGTATCCTGCAACTTTGCTGAATTCATGTATCAGTTCTAGCAGACTTTTGGTGGAGTCTATCGGATTTTCCATGTATAATATCATGTCATCTGCAAAAAGCGAAAGCTTGACTTCATCTTTGCCAATTTTGATGCCTTTGATTTCCTTTTGTTGTCTGATTGCTGATGCTAGAACTTCCAGCACTATGTTAAAC
Source organism: Panthera leo (assembly GCF_018350215.1). NCBI lineage: Eukaryota > Metazoa > Chordata > Mammalia > Carnivora > Felidae > Panthera > Panthera leo. The sequence goes on from NC_056687.1 coordinate 34,298,814, forward strand.
AGCAGCGGTGACAGTGGGCATCGCTGTCGTGTTCCTGATCTCAGGGAAAAAGCTCTCCGTTTTTCCCCGTTGAGGATGATGTTAGCTGTGGGCTTTTCATAAATGGCCTTTATGATCTTTAAGTATGTTCCTTCTATCCCGACTTTCTCAAGGGTTTTTATTAAGAAAGGGTGCTGGATTTTGTCAAAGGCCTTTTCTGCATCGATTGACAGGATCATATGGTTCTTCTCTTTTTTTTTGTTAATGTGATGTATCACGTTGATCGATTTGCGAATGTTGAACCAGCCCTGCATCCCAGGAATGAATCCCACCTGATCATGGTGAATAATTCTTTTTATATGCTGTTGAATTCGATTTGCTAGTATCTTATTAAGAATTTTTGCATCCATATTCATCAGGGATATTGGCCTGTAGTTCTCTTTTTTTACTGAGTCTCTGTCTGGTTTAGGAATCAAAGTAATACTGGCTTCATAGAATGAGTCTGGAAGTTTTCCTTCCCTTTCTATTTCTTGGAATAGCTTGAGAAGGATAGGTATTATCTCTGCTTTAAACGTCTGGTAGAACTCCCCTGGGAAGCCATGTGGTCCTGGACTCTTATTTGTTGGGAGATTTTTGATAACCGATTCAATTTCTTCGCTGGTTATGGGTCTGTTCAAGCTTTCTATTTCCTCCTGATTGAGTTTTGGAAGAGTGTGGGTGTTTAGGAATTTGTCCATTTCTTCCAGGTTGTCCAATTTGCTGGCATATAATTTTTCATAGTATTCCCTGATAATTGTTTGTATCTCTGAGGGATTGGTTGTAATCATTCCATTTTCATTCATGATTTTATCTATTTGGGTCATCTCCCTTTTCTTTTTGAGAAGCCTGGCTAGAGGTTTGTCAATTTTGTTTATTTTTTCAAAAAACCAACTCTTGGTTTCGTTGATCTGCTCTACAGTTTTTTTAGATTCTATATTGTTTATTTCTGCTCTGATCTTTATGATTTCTCTTCTTCTGCTGGGTTTAGGCTGCCTTTGCTGTTCTGCTTCTATTTCCTTTAGGTGTGCTGTTAGATTTTGTATTTGGGATTTTTCTTGTTTCTTGAGATAGGCCTGGATTGCAATGTATTTTCCTCTCAGGACTGCCTTCGCTGCATCCCAAAGCGTTTGGATTGTTGTATTTTCATTTTCGTTTGTTTCCATGTATATTTTAATTTCTTCTCTAATTGCCTGGTTGACCCACTCATTCGTTAGTAGGGTGTTCTTTAACCTCCATGCTTTTGGAGGTTTTCCAGACTTTTTCCTGTGGTTGATTTCAAGCTTCATAGCATTGTGGTCTGAAAGTATGCATGGTATAATTTCAATTCTTGTAAACTTATGAAGGGCTGTTTTGTGACCCAGTATATGATCTATCTTGGAGAATGTTCCATGTGCACTCGAGAAGAAAGTATATTCTGTTGCTTTGGGATGCAGAGTTCTAAATATATCTGTCAAGTCCATCTGATCCAATGTATCATTCAGGGCCCTTGTTTCTTTATTGACTGTGTGTCTAGATGATCTATCCATTTCTGTAAGTGGGGTGTTAAAGTCCCCTGCAATTACCACATTCTTATCAATAAGGTTGCTTATGTTTATGAGTAATTGTTTTATATATCTGGGGGCTCGGGTATTTGGCGCATAGACATTTATAATAGTTAGCTCTTCCTGGTGGATAGACCCTGTGATTATTATATAATGCCCTTCTTCATCTCTTGTTACAGCCTTTAGTTTAAAGTCTAGTTTGGCTGATATAAGTATGGCTACTCCAGCTTTCTTTTGGCTTCCAGGAGCATGATAAATAGTTCTCCATCCCCTCACTCTCAATCTAAAGGTGTCCTCAGATCTAAAATGAGTCTCTTGTAGACAGCAAATAGATGGGTCTTGTTTTTTTATCCATTCTGATACCCTATGTCTTTTAGTTGGCGCATTTAATCCATTTACATTCAGTGTTATTATAGAAAGATATGGGTTTAGAGTCATTGTGATGTCTGTATGTTTTATGCTTGTAGTGATGTCTCTGGTACTTTGTCTCACAGGATCCCCCTTAGGATCTCTTGTAGGGCTGGTTTCGTGGTGACAAATTCCTTCAGTTTTTGTTTGTTTGGGAAGACCTTTATCTCTCCTTCTATTCTAAATGACAGACTTGCTGGATAAAGGATTCTCGGCTGCATATTTTTTCTGTTTAGCACACTGTAGATATCGTGCCAAGCCTTTCTGGCCTGCCAAGTTTCAAAGGAGAGATCAGTCACGAGTCTTATAGGTCTCCCTTTATATGTGAGGGCACGTTTATGCCTTGCTGCTTTCAGAATTTTCTCTTTATCATTGTATTTTGCCAGTTTCACTATGATATGTCGTGCAGAAGATCGATTCAAGTTACGTCTGAAGGGAGTTCTCTGCGCCTCTTGGATTTCAATGCCTTTTTCCTTCCCCAGTTCAGGGAAGTTCTCAGCTATAATTTGTTCAAGTACCCCTTCAGCACCTTTCCCTCTCTCTTCCTCCTCTGGGATACCAATTATGCGTATATTATTTTTTTTTAGTGTATCACTTAGTTCTCTAATTTTCCCCTCATACTCCTGGATTTTTTTATCTCTCTTTCTTTCAGCTTCCTCTTTCTCCATAACTTTATCTTCTAGTTCACCTATTCTCTCCTCTGCCTCTTCAAGCCGAGCCATCGTGGATTCCATTTTGTTTTGCATTTCGTTTAAAGCGTTTTTCAACTCCTCGTGACTGTTCCTTAGTCCCTCGATCTTTGTGGCAAGAGATTCTCTGCTGTCCTGTATACTGTTTTCAAGCCCAGCGATTAATTTTATGACTATTATTCTAAATTCACTTTCTGTTATATTATTTAAATCCTTTTTGATCAGTTCGTTAGCTGTTGTTATTTCCTGGAGATTCTTCTGAGGGGAATTCTTCCGTTTGGTCATTTTGGAGAGTCCCTGGCGTGGTGAGGACCTGCAGTGCACTTCCCCTGTGCTGTGGTGTATAACTGGAGTTAGTGGGCGGGGCCGCAGTCCGACCCGATGTCTGCCCCCAGCCCACTGCTGGGGCCACAGTCAGACTGGTGTGTGCCTTCTCTTCCCCTCTCCTAGGGGCGGAATTCACTGTGGGGTGGCGTGTCCCGTCTGGGCTACTTGCACACTGCCAGGCTTGTGTTGCTGGGGATCTGGCGTATTAGCTGGGGTGGGTAGGCAAGGTGCACGGGGGGTGGAGGGGCAGGCTTAGCTCGCTTCTCCTTAGGTGATCCACTTCAGGAGGAGCCCCTCTTCCGTGGGCCTCTAGTCTGCGCTTGACTCCGGAGACTCCCTTCTGCTAATCCTCTGGCGGTTTTCTGGGTTCTTTAGGCAGGTGTAGGTGGAATCTAAGTGATCGGCAGGACGCGTTGTGAGCCCCGCGTCCTCCTACGCCGCCATCTTCCGGAACCTCCGGGATTATACCCTTTTGAAATACTCAGATTAATTCATTTTTATGTTTGGATTATAGAATTTTAGCATAGAAGAATGGAGATACCATAAAGTTATCTGGACAACCCTTCTGCCTATATCAGGATTGAAGCATTTCTAGAGCACAATGAATACAGGCATCACAGAAGTGGACTACACAAAAATTTTGCCTTGATCCTAAACCATTTCAAGAGTTATTTGTTGGACAAAAGCTACTGAATCATAACATAAATTACCAACAGACATCAGTTGTGTTTTATTTACTAAGGCAGTGGGCAATAAAAACTTATTATATTTCATTGATTTTATTGATCATTGTTGAAAAAGAAAGAGAAAATTAATGTCTCCAAACAACAGATATGTTAAATAAACTGCATTCAACCAGAATACAAAACCCAGATTCAGGTATTCTTAATTTGTATTTATTTACTTATTTATCTATTTATTTATTTTTATCTGAGCATAGTTGACACATCATGTTACATTAGTTTCAGGTGTATAACATAGCAGTTCAGCAAGTTAATGTGTTATGCTATATTCACAAGTGTGGCTACCATCTGTCCCCATACATCACTATTACCATATCATTTGCTATATTCCTGATGCTGTGCCTTTTATTCCTGTGACTTACTCATTCCATAATTAGAAGCCTATATCTCCCACTTCTGTTCACCCATTTTGTCCATGCCCCACCCCTCTGGCAACCATCAGTTTTTTCTCTGTATTTATAGGTCTAATTCTGCTTTTTGTTTATTTATTCATTTGTGATTTTTTTTTTGTATCTGTTTTTTATTTTTTACATTTCACTTATGAGTGAAATCGTATGTTGTTATTTTCAGTCTGATCTATTTCATTTAGTATAATACCCTCTAGGTCCATCTATGTTTTTGATTTTTTTTTATAATCTCTAAAATTTGTTTCTGTCAGAGCTTAAGTCACAAAACTGCTTTATTAAAAGCAGAATCATTTTTCTCTCTTTGATGTCCACATTACTGTTACTTTACTACTCCACTACACTACTCATTGTCTAACATACCTCTTTGGTTCTTCAAATGTGTTCTCTAATCTATGGTACCTGAAGCTTGCAGATTCAAAACCAAAATAAAAATAACAACAATAGTTCAAGCCTTTCTCTGTGACCTTCTCACTAAAGATATTTCTTGTTCTTCTTGCTAATTTTCTTCCTTCTCATACAATGAGGGGCATTCTGTAATTGCAAACATATTTTTGTATTATTGTGTTACAACATAATGGGAAATATGGAAGAGATTTCACTAGAGGCTGGAAGGTTGGGAGGGCATTTTTTAGGAGATTTAGATGTTAGGGTTTGATACTGGTTTTGTTGAAGGTAGATAGGAGAGTAATATCACAATGAACCTTGTATCTTCTTGTGGAGTTTGAGACATGTAGTCAACTTAATTTATTTTGACATTTCTTTCTTGGGGGTAGCGTTTGTTCTTTGATCAACACAAGATGAAAGACTACATGTTGCATTATGGCTATATTATCTACACAGCTATATTTTACTACCAGCTTATTGAATTCTTACAAACACAAATGAAAAGAACTGTAAACAATATAGAAGTTGAAGCATATTGGTAGTGTTTTCAGTAAAACCTACCCAGTACAGAATCCACCCCCATTTACCAGGCAGCGGTATTCATCTGTGCGGTTATACTATTATAACTGTGCTTGGAAATTAAGTGTATAGTACAGGCTAAATCATATGAAGACACTTAGATCTACCTTGAGGGTTAGGCTATGAATCAGGTTTAGTAGGCACTTGTGTTGCAGACAGGCTGAAAGGTCACAATGCAAGGAATTTGAGTTAAGTACAAGAAAGCTAAATTCCAAGTTCAACTGAGGTCCAGGGTACTGCATACCTTTTGCTTTGCCTACTGACTCTCACCATATGAGTGCCCACAAATGAACCTGCACATCCACAAAGTTCTGCCTGGCCTACTGGTTGGCATTATCTGCCTGGAAGAAAAATCCAAGAACTGGGAAACAGAGAAAGCTCTCTTCTGAGTTGCAAGGTGGCCTAGGATGGGCATAACTGTTGCAGCCTGACCCTTCCATCCCCTGGGAGGGTAGTGGAGGTCGACACATATAATGAGCATTATATTAAAAGCTCATCCATACATCATCTTTAACCCCTGCAATGACCATATGCAATAAGAACTATGTTTATATTTTATGAATGAAGAAACTGATGTTCAGCGCTAACATTTTCCAAATCACACAGCTAGTTTATTTTAAGGCTAGGGTTTGAACAAAGTAGAACTGGGTGCTTTTTTTGTTTTTTCATATTACAGGACATCCTTTCAGACTTCTTCCCTTTCTTTCGCTGCTTTTCCATCTATAAGAATATGCTTTTCTAGACTTTCCACTCTTTCTTTTTCTATCACAACTATTATAAAAGCAAGGACAGCACTATTATTATTGAAATAATACAGCTTATAATAACTTGCTGAAAAGAAAAAGTCTAAAGCTTTGGTTTATATAAAACAAATTACCCTAACGATCAGGTTTTGTCCTAAATTTGAACAGCCAGATAACTTAAAAACTATTTTTCCCCCAAGATTGTAATGTCATTAATGAAGTTCCTAAATTGATGCAAGATTTCTAAGTGGCTTTGAAGTCATTAAGGAAATATTAAAATATCTTTATTATGGTATTGATGTTGTGTGTATTTTCATTGCATTATAATACCTGGAACAATTTTCAATTTATTTATGGTGCATATAGTTATTCTCAGCCAATTCCCTGATTGTGACTTATAAATGAAAGTTTAATAGAATTGTCTTTATTCAAAGCTGCAGGGTCACTGAACTTCTCCACTGCTTTTCTGTACTAAACTATTTACTTTTAAAGTCCTAGAAATTATAGTACACAGTGAGAAGAGAAATATTCTTTCTACCAGGGTTGCAAAGTTTCCAAATATAAATTGAAGTAGAATCTGCATAAATATTTAAATGCTCCTTGGCCTATTATTATCCTTGTGTTCATAGTATGAGATTCATCTGTGAAAGGAATCAAAGGCTGAATTTAAATTCTCTACCAAGATAATTACCCATTGCATCTAACTCTGAGGGTAAGTTATTAAAGAATCTGGGGTCATCTACTTGTAGAGGACAGACGTTAGCTAAAATCAAGGTGCGACCCTTCCTGTCATATCTTAAGATTAATATCTTTCCCTCATGGTCTTTGTGCTTACTTTCTTGCTGCATTAACCAAAGAGTTTCCAGAGTGTCCATGGAGAACTGATGCTTATTTGCATACAGATTCTTACTGTGAAAAGTTACGTGGTCACGATTCTGAAATAATCCTGGTGGCTGAATGTGAACACACCAGTATTCTCTGGTGATGTTTTTAAGAGATTCCGAATGGGTTAGACAGAACTCAGGCTTTTAAAGAATTTCGAATCTGTATCTACTCTGGGATGCTAGCTGCCAGCTCCAATTTCTTTACTTTTAAAGGACTAATCTCCTTTTAAAGAAGGGCATTAACTCACCCAAAAGGAAATGGTGTGCTTGTAATGACAAATGAACATGACTCTTCTCTTCTACTTGATAGAAGGGCACTCATTCTGTCCAAATTGTATATTCTTTTGTAAACAGACTCTCCAAGCCCTCTAGCTAGAAGAATCAATGCCCTGTGCAGATGGCGCCAGACCTTTATTCAGAAATGCATGCACTTGATTTATATTAAAGTTTTGATATTTAACCTTCTGTCTAAACCTTAAATCAGGGCCCTAGGGCAAGGACAAATGTCTTCATCTTTTTAAATTTAAAAATTTGTTTCAAACTATAGAAGAGAAATTAAAATCCCAGAATGATTTGAGTCTGTGAGCATAAAAATAGCCCTCTAGCATAGTATGCATTTATAACGAGAGTCATAATCTAAGGATCAGTCTCACAAAATGAGAATGAGAATCAAAAAGAATTAGAGGGAAAAAATTGTGTCTGTAGAAAGACATGTATAAAGTCCTATGAATATAAAAACCAAGCCAACCCAATTAAAATTCAAGATTATTTAAATACATCTCTATACCCAGTTCTTCAACATACATACAAATATACACATAAAAAATACAATATACCCTAAAATTATGCTATTTAGAATTTTTTAAAAGTAATTACAGGACTTAACTCATACAGCAGCTAAGGAAATTATCGCAGGTTGTAGCTACTGCCACCATAAGAATTGGTTTCAATTCAGCCTTTAATGAGATCAGCTATTTCTATTCATTTTCATGGGTACCTACTTCTGTAATGAAAAGGATTAATTTGAAGTTCCTAGAAATGCATCACCTAGCTCATGTTGGAGGGTCGCTAGTCGGCTGGCCATAAATATAAATTCTTCAAGTAGTAGGTTGACTATTTCATTAAAACTGATGATGTTTTAGTATTTCATATGCAGAGCCATGCAAACGTTGTATAAAGCACGGTTTTAATATAGAATGTATTTGAGGAGGAAAAGCTGTCATGGAAAGGTGACTGTTGGTTACTCGGAGATGCATGAGGTGGGGCCGGGGATGATCTCTTTGTCAAGCAAGTACAGAATAATCTCTGAATCTCAGGTGTCTCCTATGGATAGAACAGGCCCCCAAAACACATTCCCACATCTAACATAGCCAATACAAAGGCAGGAGAAGGCCTCTGTGGCAGAGCTACCCTTCAAACGCCTATGATACTAATTTATTTCACCTAAAAATAATAACGATTAGAGGGCAACATTGGCGGTCCGGGAGAAGGCAGTGCATACAGTAGTGTTACCCAGACCTCCTTGGGTTAGTGCCGGATTGGAAGTTGAGATTTCCCTGCAGTCCTTCTCCAACCCTGTAATCAAGGCCTTTCTGATAGTGTTGGCAGTGGCAGCTCGATGTCATGTTAAATGTGCGGGAAGCTGCAAAACTGACATCAGACCCATAAAGCACAGGTTCTTAAGTTGCCTGAGAAGCCTGCCATGACTCAGAACCCCCTGTGTAATGTAAGTTGTGCATATGTAATAATCGAGCCAGGAATTTAGCCCCAGTTCAATCGATTCACTGAGGAGCAAATAAATAAATAAATAAATAAAAGATAGGCAATCTCGTTTCATATGAAATCAGGGGCAATCGGTGCCCTGGACTTTTCACTTTTCCGGTTACAGACATGATTTCCAGATTTCTATTTTCCAGTAAAAAAAAAAAAAAAAAAAAAAAAAAGAATTGACTAGGATTTTAAGAATTGACCATTAAAAACATTTGAAATATCAAACATTATTTCTAAAATAGTGACTCGCCATCTACTGTTTTAAAGTGGAAATTTTTTAGAAAAATGAGAAAATGTATATTTCTTTGAAAATTATTTCCAGAAGCTGCTTTGAATCTTAACATAGTGTTCATCATCTTGCAAGTGAATAATAACCTATAATAATTCTTGGCCCTGCTGCAGAAATCCCAATTTGAGACCACCGTCTTCTGTGACAGACATAAACCAATGACAAGACAAGATCACCAATAATGATGTCCTGGACAGCAATCAGCCATAAGGTACTGAATCCATCCAGGGTTATTGTCCTCCCCTGCACCAGACAGGTGAGGAAGGAAACTTGTAAATGATGTATGAATCCTTCTGTTGTACCTAACAGACGCAGAGTGTTTATCTTCCTAAATTTTTGTAAGACTCCTGTCACTTAGATATATAATACCCTAGGAAGACAAAAGGAAGAAGAAAAAGGGAAGTTTAAAAAAAATGTATTTTTGAAGCCATTGTACCAAGGAGTGTCGGGGAAGGGGTGACTGCCAAGTTTGAGTAGCTCTTCAGTGAATGTGTTGATATAAAATGAAAACCATAAATTAATTCAGTGAGAAGAAAAGGATGAAAAGAATTCCATCATTATTTTCCTAATACAACCCAAAACACTGACTGACTTTTTTACACTCAAGTGTTCACTGGTTGTTTTGTTAGTGTCATTGTAACTAAAGTCACAATTGATAGAATATTATATGGAATGGAAGACCATTCGTTGTTTTTCAGCTTTACTGAGGTATAATTGACAAATATTGCTTTCCCTTAAATATCCAACTAGTGTGGAATTTAACCTCTAACAGAAAACATTTTTTCTACCTACAGCTAAGCAGGGCCCTGTTAATTACTAAGAGGACGATTTACAGACGTTAGAGCTTAAAGGACCTGTAAAATTCATCAAACCCAAACTAAAGCTAGAGTTGAGAGAATGGCACCATCTAAATATAGCTTCTAAAGTAAATCATGATTTTATGGTCATGATATACAATGAATAAAGCAAATACACTTTTCTCAGTTGATGATTGTGTACATTCAATATGCATGTCCCCTTATATGTCTATCTTGTTTATTACATGGATGAGAGCAAGGTGTATAATAAGACCTGGTTTGCAACGTTAGACCCAGTTCCCAAATATAGTGCCTCTACTTCCTAGGACTATAAAAAGGCAATCACTTAATCACACTATCCTTAGTTCCATCCATTAAATGGAATGAATAATTCTCTAGGTGGCTATAAAGAATAAGTGAAGCAACATATGTAGAGTGAGTAGCACATGGCAAGCATGCAATATTACATGTCATTATATTTTTATTTCTACATGCACAAAATATTTCAATGAATGAATTAGTAAAAATCAGCTTTTCCTTAATTCGTACTATGGATCAAGGGTTAGTTACAGTTTGAAAAAATACAACAGAAGATTACAAGAAACTGAAGATCCAGGTAACTATTATTCACTATAATTGAATTTCCATTTGCAATTAAACTTCAGTTTCTTCATAACTATGAAGATACTAGAATAATAGGTCATAATATTTGTTGTGGACATCTCCACACGTGAAAGGACAGATTATTTCTAATGGTGAGGCACCAGAGTACTTGCACTGCACTTCACAATTAGGATCCCGATGTCAGTTTCTGATTCCATATGTGAATACAGCAGAAAAAGCCTGTGCAATTTGAAACTCAGTGTAGAAGCTGTATTTTTGTTTTCCTAAATGGTTCCTTTTCTTATACAGTTAGTTATTAGTTTAGAAAATATATTTTGAACACCTACCATGTGCCAAACACAGTGCTAGTGTTAGCAGAAGATATCAAAGTTAATAAATAAGATTGACACACACATTTGCAATTGATTGAAAAATAAACATTGAACAAGATGATTAACCACAGATCCTAGAGTTCATTGGGATTTTGATAGGTAGAGATTAAGGAAAAGGAAATTATGGGCAGAAAGAATAGCACAAACAAATAGCCAGAGAATGAAAACATGAGATTTGATTTATTCTTTCTGTCCTTTGTCAACCAAAATCCCATTCCTTCTAAATCTAATAAAAGTTTAAACTGACCGCTCATTTGCCCTCTTACCTTCTTAGTTGTCCTTTTCCCATAACATCTTTCAGTTTGCACAAGTAAGTTAAGAGGTTAAGAGTTCTCTAGATCAAGAACAATGACTTGGCAGGGTTTAGTTCTCTAGGACTTTATGTGATACTTGGCACATAATAGTCACTAAAACACATGTTCATGCCAGAATATGAGGAGTGAGGGAAAATGAAAAGCTGTCATAGTGTTATTATATATATTTGGTCTTTCTCCACATTTTGGGCAGAGCTCCTAAAACTCTTGGAGGTTTCTAAGTTATGAGAATGATAAAGCTCTCTTTTGTTATGTTAATGAGCTGACTGATGGATCCCACCTAAGGAGGGGGGCTGGTTGCCAGGAGAACAAACCATATGATTAGAGGGTTGGAACTCTCAGTCCCACCTCTGTACCTGGGCGGGGGGGAAGAGGGGGGCGAAGGTTGAATAAAATACCAACATTTTAATCAATCATACATATGTAATGATGCCTCCATAAAAAAGATCTGGGTTTGAAGAGCTTCCTGATTGGTGAACACAGGGAGATGCTAGGAGAGTGATGCACCTGGAGAAAGCATGGAATCTCCACACCCTTTCCCCATACCTTGTCCTACCCCTCTCTTCCATCTGGCTGTTCGTGAGTTATATCCTTTTACAATTAACTAGTAGTCTAGTAAATACAATGTTTCTCTGAGTTCTGTGAGCTGCTCCGGAAAATAATAGAACCAGAAGAGAAGGTCATGGGAACTCCCAATCTGTACTCAGTCCATCAGAAGCAGACATAATAACTTGGATTTATGACCAACATCTGAAGTAGGGGGCGTTGGCAATTTTGTAGGACTGAGTCCTCAACCTGAGGAATCTACTATCTCTGGGTAGATAGCGTCAGAATTGAGTTGAATTGTATGACACCCAGCTGTTATCTGGAGAACACTTGGTGCTATTTGGGAAGCCCCCAACCTTCCCAAATTGAAATTGGTGCCAGAACATACTTAGAAGCCAAGTTGACTTCTAGAATTTAAGTTTCAGTGACTGGGTGGAAAAAAGCACAGAAACATGGAGCCCTTGAAAAATAAGGTGTTTTAAACTGAGAAGGAGATTATGGTGATTCTACTTTTGATGACAACCAATAGCCAAGTGAGGTTTCTGGTCAATGTTTACATTTATATGGCTAGAATTCAAAAGGAACCCAGGATTTTAGAAAGAGTATATGAGAGTTGTCCACATAATGCCATGTAAAAAAAACAAAAAACCAAAAACAAACAAACAAAAACAACAACAATGAGGAGTGCTCTAATAAAAGAAACCCAAAGAACAACTCTTTGGGGGATAGAAAGAAAATGAGAATACAGAAGATTGAGAAAAATTAGAAGGATAGCTAGGAGAGTTTATTTATTGTCAGAGAACAAAATAGTAAAAAAAAAAAAAAAAAAAAAAGGAGAGAGATCAAGAAGAACTGAGAAAGAGTTATTAGATTTTTGACTTCTGTGATCATTGGATACCATCAAAAATTATTTGGAGGCAGAATGAAAGTCATTTTAACAGAAAGAATGTTTTAGCCCATGCTGGGTACACTTAGTCCCAGGAACATCATATCACAGAATAGAGTCTATAAAAAGTAATATGATATATCAATAGATTTATGAGGAGTGAAAAGAAAGTATTTATTCAAAGCAATTTCAATATATTACTGTGATTTGCACATAGTGACACCATTTTAATAGTGCATTAGATGAAGATTTTGTACTTTCTTATGACTTTATAATATGAAAATTTTTAGAAGCCTATTATTATTAACATTTTTAAAAGTTAGAAAATTTACACCAACCATCACAATTAAACTACAGCGAAAAATCATTCTTGATTCAGGAATAAGAAGTCTGCATGCCATTTTGGAATCAGTGGTTACTATTTTTATGAAGAAAAGTAGATGGACTTATGAAATACAGTAGGAGGAAAATCAGGCTAGCCACAGGTAATTTAGCCTGCAGGTGGCCTGAATGTTTTGCATTTTGGAAATTGTGTATAGCTTGATAGGGTAGTAGTGTAAAAAGTGAAGAAATGAAAATACATGACCAGCTACCCAGAGAATCTCCCTGATTCAGTTTGCTGTAAGTATGTAATTAGATGTTTAGAATATCACTCTTAACCTTTAAATTATATCCATTCTGTTGAGAGTGAAAGTCAAATTACAAATTGAAGGAACTGGCTAGTTGAGCTAGTTTAAGATAGAATACAGTCGCATTGAGGATGGACTTTGTTTATTGTTATATAATGAACAAAGAAAACATTTCCCATAGTAATATGAAGGTGTACATTTTCATGGTGAAATTAATTTAGTAATCTAGATTTATGTCCTGTGAAACCATGTAGAAGTATATGATCCTTCTACCCTTTGGAATATATATTTATTCAACCATCCACTGATTTATCCATTCAAATAATAATTGAATGTTTACTATCTGTCATGCACTATGGTAGGCTATGGTCATATAGTTATGAATAAGAAACATCTTTTACTCTTAAGAGCTGAAAACCTAGTAGTACATTCTAGATTTTTCAAAAATTGTCAAAGAAAATTAATAGAACAACTTTTGAAATCCTGTATACATGTCATGAAACTACCACTTAAATATTTCATCATATTAACTAATGTTCTTAGTTAGTTCTATGATGATATATCTGATACCATAGCATACTGAATGCTCAAAAACAGAATCTCTTATGTACTCTAATATTTTTTTCTTCTACTCGTTGAGGGTTTTTGTGTTTTTGTTTTTACCAGGGGTATAATTTGGATTTGTCCTCAACATGTTTCTGTAAGTTATGTTTATGATTATAATCATGTAATTGAATTAAATATTGCTTCAACTGATCAAATACGATTGTGAAAGTGTTTCTTAGATATTGTTTCTGTAAGAAGTAGGTTAACTGCTTTAAGACTCAATAAGTCACCAATATGGTTAAATTAGCTTCAGTAGACACAACTTTAAACATCTTAAAGTCTTTTCTTACCTAGGGAAGATTACTTCACAGTGGTATCTAAGTTCTTTCTCCACTAAAAAAAAATGGCTTTCATATAAGATACATTATGTGTATGATTTATTACAAAAGATGGTGAGCTTCAATCCTTGGACCCATTCTTAAAAAACTAACAAGCAAAAAACAACTTTGGTCTTATATTTTTTAAAAAGTTAATGAACATGTATTTACAGGTTTTAACTTAAGAGAAAACCTTTAATGCATGCACATTACAAATTATTTCATGATTTTTCACTATAATCAATTTTTTGAATTAACTGACCTACTACCTACCCCACTTACTTCTTTTTTTTCTAATTTGTTTATTTATTTTGAGACAGAGCGTGTGAGCAGAGGAGGAGCAGAGAGAGAGGGAAAGAGAGAATCCCAAGTAGGCTCCATACTGTCAGCACGGAGCCCAATGCAGGGCTTCAACTCACCAACTGAATGGTGAGAGCATGACCTAAGCCAAAATCAAGAGTTGGACACTTAGCCAACTGGTCCACCCAGGTGCCCCTTCGCTTGCTTCTGATGGAAGGCTGTTTTCTATGCTAGCCACAGCCAATCCCAAAGATACATGAATATGGCATAAAGATGTTATATACTAAATGCTTATATAGGTGGATATCATTTTGTGACTTTAAAACATAGAAAATGCTTTTGCTTCTCAGTGTGAAGAAAGAAATGGGAAGTGATCATTCAAATTACAAAGAGACAACTTACAAGGACAAAAACGACTTCATACATGCACATTTGTCAACTACTTTACAGAAATGAATGCATTTACCTTGTCACACAATACCACCCAAATTCTAGGAAATAACCAAATGTATTATTTAAACTCTGTTCTTAGGGGAATACTTTATTTTATAAAAACATTTTTATTGGGAAGAATAAGAAGTTAGAACTTCATAGTCCTAAGGTCCTATTGTATGCTTACTTCTTAGCAGCCCAATACTTCTCCCAGCTGATGGATAAAAAGTTCACGTAGGGGAGCCATGAGTAGGGTAACATGTCTCTGGTAAGAAATGAGATATGATAGCTTGAAAATTGAGTTTTCTATTGAAAATGTTGAGTTATTTAATTCTCAGTGATTCAAAGTACTGGTAAATGTTTTTACTTGGAATGCACATCCTTGAAGGTTATGTTGTAAAAAATGTTCAGAAAATGGGATCAGAACAATGCCATTTTTCTTCCATTAAAAAGAAAATAAAACAAACTAATACAACAAAACAAAACAAAAAACCAATGTGGTTAGGTACTCTTTGCTTTATTAACTTATCATGACTTCATTTGTTGCCTATGACATTTTTATGTAAAACTTTCCTTATTTTCCTCACATGTAGGCATTTACTGGTCTTCTTTAGTCTCCACTTATTAGCTGACTTACTGACTTAGTTAATTACAACATAAAAACTCAGATAACAGTATATTATCAAAAAAGAAAAAGGAAGAAAAATCCTCAGAAGGTTTTCTCTTGTGAATCTCTTTGGAAAAGTAATAAGCCTCATTGTACTTGGTCATTTGGTCTAGAAAAGATACAGAATTCAAATTATGACTTCTCTTTCCCATTTTTCCTTTCCTGCTTTATCCCAGTTGCTGACTTTAATAAAATTGTCATCTTATTTAGCTATCTCCTCCATTTACTTTTAAATCCAATTGTTCATCAAGTTCTGTTGATTCTTTCTTTTCCATCTGTTTCATGATTCTCAAAGTTGCCAGCCAAGCCAAGGGCCTCTTTTGCTGACACCTGGAGTAGCTGACACAAAGTGTTATAGGAATTCACAGTAGCTCATTTCCTTTTGCTGTCCAAACTGTACAGCATTTCCAGATGAATCTTCCTCAAAAGTTGTTTTTATCACTTACTTCTGCTTAAGAATAAGTAAAGCAATCTATTGACAACATCATTTATCTAAATGCCTCTTCTTGTTATTTGAAGTCTTTCATAATCTGTTCCCACTCAACCTGATATTACAGTCTCTTCTAATCTATTTGTAATTAGGTTAGTTTTGAACATATAGTTTCTTTTATTTAATGTTTATTTGTTTATTTTGAGAGAGACAGAGAGAGAGAGAGAGAGAATCCCAAGCAGGTTCTATCCTGTCAGCACAGAGCCTGACACGGGGCTCTGTCACACGAACTGTGAGATCATGACCTGAACCAAAATCAAGAGTAGGACACTTAACCAACTGAGCCACCCACGTGTCCTTAAATATATAATTTCTTAATGTCAGCATAAATCCTATAGTTTAAAGCAGTGCTCTGCAAACTATGGCCTGTGGATCAAATCTGGCCTATTGCCTGCTTTAGTATGGCCTGTGGTCTAAGTATGGTTTTTACATTTTTTTAAAGTTTTTATTTAAAGTCCAGTTAGTTAACATTCAGTGTAATATTAGTGTCAGGTGCATAATTAGTGATTCAACACTGATCACAACAAAGTGCACTCCTTAACCCCCATCACCTATTTAACCCATCCCTCTAGCACCCTCCCCACTAGTAGCCATCAGTTTGTTCTCTACACTTAAGAGTCTGTTTCTTGGTTTTCCTCCTTTTTTACCCCCTTTTTTCATTTGTTTTGTTTCTTAAATTCCACATATGAGTGAAATCATAGGATATTTGTCTTTCTCTGACTGACTTATTTTGCTTAGCATAATACTCTCTAGCTCCATCCATGTCGTTGCAAATGGCTTTTTTTTATATTTTTAAACAGTTGGAAAAAAATCAAAAGACGAACAGTATTTCATGATATGTGAAAACTATATAACACCCAAATTTCAGTGTCAATAAATAAAGTTTTATTATGTAAATATATATAATTAGTTATAAGTTATATTAGTTATAAGTTATTATATATATATTCCCTTATTCAAAACAATGTGTTTAGTAATTCTTATATTCTACTTTGTGAGTAATTTTAAACATGAATCTTTTCAGCAAACTTAGAAAAATGCTTTCATCAAAATGCTACTTTGGGTTTAGTGAAAAATAGCAGGAGAAAAAGGGAAGAGAAGAGGAAATGTAAACATGGAACAAGAGAAAAATTCAGTGGAAGAAAGAAGCAGGTAAGCAGGGCAACAGGCAATAGCTCGTATAGATATCAACAGGGGAAAAGAGAATCAGGATTATTAAAGGAAAGCTGGAACAATGTGCCCACATCTAACCAACCCCCGCCATGTTGCCTTTTCTTCCTATTAAAAAACAAACAAACCTCTATTTATTAGCTCTTATTTATAAGATTGAATTATATCATGTCAACTAAGCCTCAAAACAATCCTAATTGAGGAAATGACATTATCATAAGTTACAGATGAGGAGTTGTAGGTCCTAGAGAAGCTGACCAAATGACAGAATTGTGATTGTAACTCAGGTCTGGTGCTAACGCCCATTGCTAGAATGCCACACTAACTTCCAATATTTTTCAGTATTGTGCTCCTTATTCGAGTGCATATCTAGTTCTTTAGAAAATCATGCATTTTTAAAATTACTGTGGAATACTGTCAAATTGAAACTCAGCTTGCCTCTTACACTTAATAACCTCAAAACCTTCTTGTAAAATCCAGGTGTTGATTTTTACCTAAGAGTCTCTTGTCAGTAAGAGTAATCGAGATTTTGTTGACACAGAGAAATAAACTGAGAATGGTAGGTTTCAAGACTATTGACTGGTGATTAAATATCATCCTAATAGTGAATACGTATTGACCTCTTATTATGTTTCTGTCATTCTTTTCTCACAATAATCCTAAAGTGTAGGTACAATTATTATCCCTATTTGCATCAGATAATTGTATTGCAGAAAGCTTTTAAGTAAGTTGCCCAAAGTTACAGAGCTTGGCAGAAGCTGAGGTATGAATTTAAGTAATCTAATTCCAGAGCCATAATATTAACCATTATGCCAGACTGAAAAAATCTTTAAAGGAGTTAAATATGTAAGACTCATGAAGACCTAAATGCATGAGACTTATATTAGTGGATTCCATTTTCAAAAGAAAATAAATTACCTTTGCTTGATGAGACAAGGATTTTAATATATCATAAGACTATTGAAATATACGCATTATTTTTGAAGATGAAGCAGGACAGCATCCTGACTGAAAAAACACACATGTGCACACACATATATACCCTATTACAATCGCAGTAGTGTGATTTGCTGTGGTCAGGAAGATCCCATATGGTGCGATGCTTACCATTATGCTTACCAACTTACCAGTAAATAGAAATGCCTGCTGTGATAAACTGCATGCTTGGACCATAGTAAGAGGAGTTGCTTTAGGTTCAAGAAGTATCTCTCCTTCAGGCAACACTCCCAACTAGTTTCCCTCATCATCAGATCTTGATACTGTTAACATAAAATGTTTGCTATCATTAGTGGGCTGTGAATGGTGCATAATGAACAATGTTCTGCGGGAAGCCACAGTTCATGTGGTCCCCAAACACTGATGAGCACAGAGATTGAGCTATCTGTTCAACCTTATTACTGTTGTTAAGTCGATTTTAAGATAGAAGAAGTCTCTAGAATGCAGCGGAGGAATATCACTGCTGCTGACATCACCTTTTGTCGGTAAATTGCCTTGGATATTTTATCAACACAATACACTGCATTTCACAGGAACTGTAGTATTTAAAAAGACAAACGTTAAAATTATAATGTAATATTTAGACACTCCTTTCCTGGAGGTCAGTGTGCGGACACGGAGAATTACACCATAACATGAGATACTTAATTACAGACGTGCACATTACCTCTACTAGATAAAATCAGTTTTACTGTAGCAATTCCTCATTTCTAAGAAACACTTTTTTCCCCTATATAGGAAGTCTGACACTAGATTGAATCATAAAATCCTGAAATCAGATGTAAATGTGTATATTTAGTGAGGTGATACCTGTCCCCAAATGTTGATTTTAATTCTAAGGTCCATCTAACCTGGAAGGCCTCTTGAAATGGGGGGGGGGGGGGGGGGGGGGGGGAGGGCTGAAATAATCCGATATTAGTATGTTATAGAAATCATTTCTAAAAATTTAAATAAAGCCCTTTGAGTGTTTTCCACGGCTGCTAAAACTTGAACATGTTTGTCGGGATAACATGGAATGCTCCCACCTCCTCCTGACAAAGGGAAACATCAATAGTGACAGCAACCATAACGTTTTGCCTCTCTTACTGCCAGAACCAGCATCCTGTGACGTAGTGAGAATTAAAAGTTCCCAACCTTCAACTCAGTTGATTGGAAAGTTTTCCTTAGAAATAGGTTCTATTGTGGCCCCATAACCTACATTTTAAAGCTCATTATCCTCTGTTTTAGCACTGATAAGCTGACAACTGTAAAACATTCATGAAAACACAATTGCGATCTTGATAAATGCCTCCACTGTGTAATCTATTGCAGCAATGATCTATGCATTACAATTACTTCTTAAAGTGCCAGAAATTCACAAGTACACATTGTTTACACACACGCACACACACACACTCACACTCACACACACACACACACACACATATTTGTAAAGATATAGTTCTAGGCTTTAAAATGTAGCTGCAGAATGATGCCTTTTTCTTTTATTATCAGAGATTTTTGCTTTCTCTACTCTTAGAGTGATTTAACATGAATAAATTTCTCTTTCTACCCATCAAGCAGCAGTACTGGCATAACCCTCAAACAGTCAGTCTTGATAGTCAAGAAAATGTTAATTATTCTATGCCCTGTGGTACATTTACCAAACTGTAATGTACTGTTTTCTATTTTCTCATATAAGGTGAAAAAATTTGCCATTGGTTTCAACTAAAAGGTTTCTTATATGTAACTACCAAAATGGTTGTATAAGTAAAAAATAGAAACAAACTTACTTTCAGTTAAGATTTAAAATTAAAAATTAAAAATGTCCTGTGTAGATTCAATAATAAATGAAATGTTCCCCCCTGTTACCTTAATCTTTACCGTATTGAGACACTAAACATATAATAAATATCATGACTTTAGACTGTAGAAAAAGCATCTGAAAATACTTTCCAAAATATACCCCTGCAGGCCTCTAGATGGCAAACTTTAGTAAATTTTTATGACTGTCCTGAATTCACAGTTTCTTACCAATTCTTTCTAAACTGCCTATTGAAATGATTTTTCTGTTTAATAATCTACTCAGATGTATTTGTGCTCTTATGGAACAATGCATGAGAAACTGAATTATGTATTTTTTTTTCTAAAATTTAAGCCTTTATTTTTGGAAAACCTAATTGTACCAAGATGGTATCCCAGTCTCTTTGGTGCACTGCACAATCTGGAAAAGTTCTACCTGATGAAGTATTTCAACTGGCTTCTAAAATCAACTATTCCTTTATAATTATAAAGAGTAGTTAGAGTTTTTACTGTAGAAATTTCAGAGATCCCAAATAACAGTATCAAAAGTCTTCTTAGAAATGAGGACTTAGAAAAGTCCTTATGAAGTAGAAGATACATGTATGAATCTTATTAGAACCCTTTCCAACCCAAGCATGCCCTTTACAAAACAAATACATAACACAACTAATTTCCAAAGCATACATCATTTTGTGATCTATCATTCTTGTTTATTTAATTCTATAATCATTGCAATTCCTTTAGTTAAGTTAGAAAATATGTATTTTAATGTCAATTATATTCAAAAGTTGTTATGAGATGGAGGCACCTGGGTGGCTCAGTCAGTTAAGTGTCTGACTCTGCCTCAGGTCATGATCTCAAGGTTAGTGAATTTCAGACCAGCATCAGGCTCTGTGCTGACAGCTCAGAGCCTAGAGCCTGCTTCGGATTCTGTGCCTCCTTCTCTCTCTGTCCTTCCCCCATTTGCTCTCTGTCTCTCTCTCAAAAATAAATAAACATTAAAAAATAATTTTAAAAATTAAAAAAATTAAAAATTAAAAAAAGTTGTTATGGGATGAACAGAAATAAAATTAGTAGGGGAGTTGATAAATAAAATGCATGCAAGAGGTGGGGCACCTGGGTTGCTCTGTGGGTTAAGCGTCGGTCTCTTAATTTTGTCTCGTCTTTAGGTTTGTGAGATGGAGCCTCCCCACCCCCTGCCCCCACCCTGCCACCATGGGGCTCTGTGCTAGGCGTGGAACCTGCTTAAGATTCTCTCTCTCCCTCTTCCTCTGCCCCTCCTCCCAAAAAAATGTATTCAAGGGGCATTGAAAAGGACAAGTCCACTTTGCATATAACGTTATTACCAATAATGTTCAAGTGTAAAATCCAGTTATAGATAGAATACATATGTTAAATTTTCAATGAGGGCTTGAACTAATATCCTCAAGCTATCACTAGGTATGAGAAAATCCATCACTTAGTGTGCTGAATATTGGAGAACCCCTGTCTGAAATAGAGTTCCTCCTCCATATACATAGTAACTATAGAAAAAAATATTTTAGCATGACACAAATTGACTGACAACAACTGGGCATTTGTCCTAGCACAAACATCTGACAAAAGCTGGGACAGAATTCTTTTCAAATTTCAACTTCTGGTTACCAGGATGGGTCCCTGATCCAAGAAGTAGTAAGAGTCCTTCTCTAAAGACTATAAAACTAGAAAAAGAAGAAACCTCTCTCTAACAAACCTCTCTCTGAAACTATAACATATACAAAGATTTAAGGTTTATGAGTTAAAGGCAATCACTCTGGGTTTGGATTGGAGAGGTGGAGGAGGTTGCTGGGGGAAGACAGGGGGAGAAACAGGGGGGTAGACACCTGATTCCAGTTTTCTTTGTAAAGATGAGCTATTTTCTTATCTTCCCAATCTTCAAGACAGCCTAGAAGCCATTCATTAAGACTGCATTTTAGTTAAGCTTGTTCCAACTGTATTTTGAACACTTGAAACTAACAGAATCTTAAGTAATATTCTTCGTTCTTTGATAGTTATAGTTTGAAGGTAAATCATTTTGGAGCTAAATCTTTATGCAATTATAAACAGAATAAACACGTCTTTTAAAATATGACATAAGCAAGATATACCATCTTATAATATCCAGTTATACTAGTTATTATTTATAGGAAGTAAATAAAGTAATAAATTTAACTTAGGAGACTTCAAAACAAAGAAAAGTTTGTGATCATAGAAATGGACAGATAAGCCAAGCAAATAAAGATGGTAGGATTTTCTTGCATTTACATTATACGTGTAAATGAGTTTTTCAGGGGGATACATACATGTATCATCCAAGAAAAACAAAGATTGAGAATCTTTATAGCTCTTGTAAAATATTTTGTTCTAGATTGTGCATGTCCAACTGAAATGAGGTATAAAGTTTGAGCCCTGGCTTGAGCACAGCTTTCCTATTCACAAGCTGGATGTCCTTTAAGAAAATCCTTAAACTCAGTGTCACATTATTTTCAAGTAATAGAATTCCTCTTTTTCAACACAAAACCTTGAGATTTGCTCTGTAAATGCTTTTTAGGTGCTCATGGATTTTCTCTTAATTTTGGATGGTGAAAAATGCAGATCATTTCCACTAGAGGCTCCTAAAGCCCTACAACTTGAAGAGCACCTGCCTGAGAATTAAGTCCATAAACAGAAAGAAGTAGAACAGACGAATAGAGAGACAGTGTCATAAAAATATCACTTGAGCATGTGGATCCATTTGTGCCTGAGTCAGTCCTGCTCTTTGACTTTGCATTGATATGAGCTAATAATTTCTCATTTTTATCAAACCACCTTGGGAATGGTTTCTTTAGGAACCAAAGGAGTCTTGAAAAATAGAGTCAAACTCCACTTTTCTGACTTATGTTTTTAAATGGAGTCATTTATTCTTCATGGCTCTGAAGAGTAGAAGTAGAGCTAGATGATAAGAGAGAAATGAATTGTCTTTTTAGCATCTTCCTAGTCTTATACAGGAAACTTTATATGTTGATGGCTAGATGGAATTGCACATGGAGAAGCAGCATAAAGATCCATCAGATTACATATCCAGATGTTTATGTTCAGAAAAATCTTATTGACATATAACAATTAACTCAATAAGGTCTTCAAAAATTTTGAGAAACTTGGGGTGCCTGGGTGGCTCAGTCAGTTATGCATCTGACTTCGACTCAGGTAATGATGTCATTGCTCCAGGGTTTGAGCCCCGCATCACATCGGGCTCTGTGCTGACAGCTAATATTCTGTCAACCTCTTGCTCTGCCCCTCCCCTGCTCATGCTCTCTCTCAAAAATTAGTAAAATTTAAAAAAAATTTTTTTGAGAAAACATGTGGTCAATATTGAAAACGTGAAATATCAAAGACATTTATTTTTAATATATAATTAGTGAGTGCAACCTAACATATTTTCAAGGGGAAAATATCGAGGGTTTTTTTCAAGGAGGTAAAAAGACCTGCACTCTGAAAACTGTAAAACATTGATGAAAGAAATTGAAGATGACAAAAACAATGCAAAGATATTCCATGCTCATGGATTGGGAGAAAAAATATTGTTAAAATGTCCATACTACCTAAAGCAATGTACAGATTTAATGCAGTCCCTGTCAAAATACTACCAGCATTTTTCATAGAACTAGAACAAATAATCCTAAAATCTGTATGGAAGCACAAAAGACCTCAAATAGCCAAAACAATCTTGAAAAAAGAAAAAAACAAACCTGGAGGTATCACAATTCCAGATTTCAAATTACATTACAAAGCTGTAGTAATCCAAACAATATGGTACTAGCACAAAAATCAACACATAGGTCAATGGAACAGGATGGAAAACCCAGAAGCAAACCCATAATTATATGGTCAATTAATATTCAACAAAAGGGGCGAGAATATGCAATGTGAAAAAGAAAGTCTCTTCAACAAATGGTGCTGGGAAAACAGGACCACTTTCTTTTTTTATTTATTTTTTAATTATTTTTTAAATTTTATTAATTAATTTTTTTTTTTTTTAGAGAGAGAGCATGAGTGGGAGAGATAGGTAGAGGGAGAGAGAGAGAATCTTAAGCTCCACACACAGCGCAAAGCCTGATGCAGGGCTCCATCCCACAACCCTGGGATCATGACCTGAGCTAAAATCAAGAGTCAGATGCTCAACTCACTGAGCCATCCTGGCACCCTGGACTACTTTCTTATAGGTACACAAACACTCACACCCAGACACAATTAACTCAAATGAATTAAGAACCTACATGTGAGATCTGAAATCATAAAAATCCTAGAAGACAACACAGAGAGTTTCTCTGGCATCAACTGTAGCAACATTTTTCTAGAGTTGTTTCCTGAGGTGAGGAAAATAAAAGCAAAAAGAAACTATTGGGACTTCATCAAGATAAAAAGGTTCTGCACAGCAAAGGAAATAATCAATGAAACTAAAAGACAACCTAGTGATTGGGAAAAGATATTTGCAAAGAACATATCTGATAAAGGGATAGTAGCCAAAATATAGAAATAACTTATAAAACTCAAAATGCCCCACCAAAATAATCTAATTTAAAAATGTGCAGAAGAAATAAACAGACATTTCTCCAAAGACGACATACAAATGGTCAACAAACACATGAAAGGATGCTCAATATCACTTATCATCAGGGAAATGCAAATTAGATCTACAACTGGATGTTGGAAGGGAATACAAACCAGTGCAGCCATTGTGGAAAACTGTATGGAGGTTCCTCAAAAAGTTAAAAGTGGAACTACATTATGATCCAGTAATCACAGTACTGATATTTACCCAAAAAATACAAAAACACTAATTCTAAGGGATACATTCACCGCTATGTTTATTGCAGCATTATTTACAACAGTCAGTTTACAGAAGCAGCCCAAGTGTCCATTGATAGATGAATGGATAAAGAAGATACACACACACACACACACACACACACACACACACACTGGAGTACCATTCAGTCATAAAAACAATGAAATCTTGCCATTTGCAATGACATGGATGGAGCTAGAGTATAATGCCAAATGAAATAAGTCAGTCAGAGAAAGACAAATATCATATGATTTCATTTACTTGTAAAATTTCAGAAATAAATGAATAAACAAAGAGAGAGGGACAAGCCAAGAAACAAACAGACTCAACTATAGAGAGCAAACTGATGGTTACCAGAGGGCGGGGCGGGGGAGGGGAGTGCGGAGTTAAATAGGTGATGGGCATTAGAGTATACTTACCATAATGCTAAGTAATGTATAGAATTGTTGAATCACTATGTTGTATAACTGAAACTGTATGCTAACTATACTGGAATTAAAAATAAAAAATGTAATAAAAAATAAAACCAAGACCACAAATCTCAAAAACAAACCAAAAAAATGGGGGTGGTTTAGATTATTGCAGATATCCAAAATGAATGTCAGTCAATGAAATAATGACAGTGTAATAATGACACTGAGGAGAATATTTTGACTGCTTTTACTTGGTTTTCCTTACTCTGTAATATAATTTTGCTAAATTCTAAGTACCAACATATTCATAAATGGAACACTTGGAGAAAAGTTAGCTAAAAACTGGAATAATGCAGGTCAGAACAGAGAAAACTGAGGGAAAGGGGACACACACACACACACACACACACACACACGGTACCAAAAGACCTCAAGTTTTTGATTTGTCAATTACAAAAGACATTGTCTTGGATAAGTTGTCTGATATCTCTATGACTCAGTTTCCTCATCCATAAAATTAGATTGCTGTAGCACATAATAGTGTGATTATTTTCCCAACAGCCTATCCTAGACACTGTCCACCATTCATATGGCAACTGTGACACAGCCTTGTTTATCAGTGACCTTGGGAATTTCCTGGGTGAAATCTGAAACTGGCTTCCTTACTGGGAGGGCAAGGAGAAACTGAAGAAAGAGGCAGACCACTCCAGGTTGGTAGGGACAATTTCAATAAGCAAGAGAACTTACATATAAGGCTTGTCTTGAGTGGCTTCAAGATAAGTAGATCTTCCCATCCACACTTCAGAATCCTAAAAGCTTTTATAGAGACCTTAACTAGGTTCAGCCATGTATACTACCCAGATGATCTCAACATCTTACATTCTTAAGGCTATTTCCTTAAGTTTGAAATAACTCCTGGTGTGGATGGTTGGTCTACTTTTTCAGGTGGGGTCCTAGCAACAATGGGATCAACTCACTTTTACTTCTGAGTTACCTTTACCAGACCCTTCACAGCTGATTGGGATAGCCGTTGGCTTTTAGAGTTCCTCTCTGTCTCAGGTCTTTCCCACAGTTGGTATCTCTTCCCAGAATTTGTCAGTTTTGTCCAGATCAGCAATGGATTGTTCAACATATAAATGTCTTATCCCACAACTATTCTCAGTATGGATATCAGCATTTCATAACAGGTGCTGGGGTGGACTTTGCTTTCATTCCTGAAGTACATAGGACATGATCAGGGCCTTCAAAGATGGGGCATGGAAAGTTTGTCTTGTTCCCAACTACCTAAAAATTTGTTGTGCCTCCTCTATATATGTCCAGGGTCCCATGAGTCAGAGAGATGTCCTTCATTGGGCCAAGCCTCCCTGCAGGCTAGAAAAATCCACTCTATAAGAAAGTGAGTGCCTTAAAATCTCCAAGCCATTATGTAGTAGCTGCCAGATGACAGGGTGTGTGGTGATGTTACTCATTTTCTCTGCCTCCTGTCTGGTCAGAGAAATACTATCACCCCCTGTATCCCATAGCTACACTAACCATGCCTGGATATTTTCCCTTGCCTTTTGCTGGAACTTGGTAGCTATACCAATAAGCTCAGTGGGAGTATACTCTCTCATCACGAACATTTCCCGAATGCTGCTCTGCTGACTGAGGTTGCTGTTACTATGGTTTTGCTTTCCTTTGTGTTTGGGGTCAGGGCATTTTGGTACGTCCATCACCACAACTTTTTCCTCTTCACTTTCCTAGGGATTCCACCTCTTAATTACCCAATCAAGCTTTGTCACAAGTCTTTAGACCCTAATGCATGGCAGCTTGCACCCTCCTAGCTTTGCAAAATAGCACGCTAAGATCTCTAATTCATCATCCTGCTCTCCTGCCTTGTCTGCCAGCACTGACACTAGCAGAGTAGCGGACAACCACACATCCTTCTCTAATCTCAACTTTCCTTCCACCTCTCTAACTCCAGCTTCAGCTTTTAATTGGGCACCAATAGCCCACAGGAGAGGCCAGTTTGCTGTAGCATCCATTCATTTCCCTTCTTTACCAGAGTGTGCTATGTGTATTTCTTCCAACAAGAGCATTAGACCAGATGATGTTTTGGGGATGTCCCCATACTCACCTGGTAGTCTACAAGCATCTGGTATATAGGGCTCACCCCTCCCCACACAGAGGGTGAATGTCACCAGAGTTTTCTCCCTCATATGATAGGATAAAAATAGGATAAAATAGATAGAGAGGGAAAGGATTAGGACCTGAGGTCCCTGGGTGGGGAAATACATATTTTGGAAGAATGCTGGGAGTAGTGTCTGACCACAGCAAACCCCATCAAGGGTAAGGTTCCTCTTAAGAATGTAATGGACCCCACCTATTCCCCCTCCAGCTTCCCTCAGGAATTTGAAAGACCTAAGTATGGCCATAGACCACCGCATAGAATGGAAATGAGCCAATCAGGAATGGACAACCCAGCACCAAGAGTTATCCAGCCAATAAGGGTAGACAGAACCTGAGAAGGAACAGGGGGAAGGAAAAGGAGGGGCGGGGGGAGTGACCAGAATCTTATAAAACAAGGACCCTTGCCTACTGTCATGAACATTCACTTATGAATGCCCCCTCTCTCCCCCTCTCTCTAAAGACAACTTTCTTACTATCCTTCCTTTCTGATCTTATATTCTAATAAACTTCTGCCTGCTGCTCATTTGTGTCCACCTCTTCATTCTTTGAAGCAGTGAGACAATGAATCCCTGGTATTGTTGTAAAAAATCCTGCAACTCTCAGAACCCTCTTTCCCAAGACCTATTTTTTCAGTCTCCTGGCTGGCTCACCAATTGTTGATTTGCACCCTCAGAAGCCTCCTGGTTGAAATTTGAAAGTGGTCCCCATATAGGAGGGCAAGGAGAAACCAAAGAAAGAGGCTACCCACTCTATGTTGATAAGGTGGTAGGTTTAATAAGGAAAGAAACTTAACTTATGTGGATTGTCTCTGGCAGCTGTAAGGTAAGCAAATCTCAATACCCACCCACCAGAATCTTGAAAGTTTATAGATAAGCCTTAACTGGGTTCAGTCATTTATTCCATCCAGATGGTCTCAATAACATTGCCCTCTCAAGGCTACATACTTGAAACTGGCTCCTGGTGTGGGATGGTGGGTGGAATGTACATTCCAAGGACAGAGGAAGAGGTGGGGAGCCTCTATTTCCCTGATCCAGCTCTCAGGTCAACCTGTGGTCACATGCTCTTGACCTCCCCCAACTTCTAACTATGTTTGGTTTTAAGAGATACACAAACCTGATTCTGGTTAGTTTATGAGGCCCTTCATGGGATTTGTGAACCAGAGACAGAGGTCATATGGTCTTCAATAGCCAAAGCTGGCATATAACAGCTAAGAAGCTGATGATAGTTACTACCAAAGAAAGGCATCCTGCTGTAAGAAAGAAGCTGATAAACAGAGAGACAGTTGAGAAATAGAGTCACTTTCTTTTGCTGCCTGAGTCATTCAGAATTCAGCTATGTCTTGTGATACTAGTTGCTTGGTCATTTACTTTTCCTTGGAATCACTTACTTGCCAGTACATTTCTCCTTTCTTACCTCATCTTTGAAAATGGTATCAATCCCTTGCTGCCAAGAGGATTCCTAATCTGAATTAACTTTATATATATATATATATATATATATATATATATATATATATATGCAGAATATATATATATATATGCAGAATATATATATATATATATGCGGAATATATATATATATGGAATAAAGTAAGATACTGAACATAACAGGACTTTGAAAACTTTAAAGTTTTATCGAATGTAAGACAGTGTTACAGTGGTTATTATCCACAAACAGCCTCAAATGTTTAAAGCACTGTCATGTAAAAGGAGAATTTATTTTTATAAGTAGTTTCAAATGGTAGCACCAGGGGAAATAGTTTGGTAAAATTTAAAGAGAGGAAGTTCAGCTCAATATAAGAAAGCAGGTTTTAAAAACTTCTAGTTTTCTTGTGTTCAACCACAAAATTCTGTGTCACTAAACTCCATGATTCTATTTCGAAGTCTGCACCCATCTAGTCTACAGCAATATTTATTTAGCTCTATTTTTCTTTAGATAAAAAAACTATTTTTCAAGTTTTCCATCCCCTTTGTTTAATATACACACACAAATATTAAACATATTTAAATTCTCTCTATATATGTATATAGTTTTTAAACCAGTGGCTCTCAAAAAATAGCATAGTTAATGATTGTTGCTTTCTTTCCAGCAACCACTCCCCTTTGTTGTGGCAAGAATAAAGGATTCAGATTTAATGTAACCATCCTTTCCAATTCTTTGTCCACATTTTTCAGCTGAATCTGAATCTTGGGCTGTGATTGTTCAGGACTAAAGAATGTGGCTTCAATTAAACCCACAGTGTATTGAATTTCCTGCCCATAAAAAATGATTAAGGGACAGGCACATAACCTTAGCTGGGTCAATTAGTGTGAAATCAGAAAGTTGCTCTGGACCAATTAAAGGGACCATCAGGAATTTTGCTGAGAATTCTGAGTTTCTCTTTCTCATATTGTAGGTATTTAGCCCTAGAATCTACTGGCCATCTTCATGTACATGACCATGGGGAAAACTATCACAGCATAGGGGCTAATACCTGCTAAAAGCAGAATAGAGGAATAAATCAAAACTGTGTCCTTGATAACCAGGTTGAGTCAGTGGATTAAACCTAATATTAAACCTATCACAGAGTTCAACTTTCATATTTCTTTTTAGGGTTTAAGACAATTTGAGTTCAATTGTCTTTAACTTGTAACTGAAAGCATCCTAAACAATGTGAGTGAAGGGAGTGATGAATGAAATGTAGGAAAATGTGCTATGCCCCAAAAAGCCGCTTTGGCATATGAATTATTTTGACCTAAAGGACATTGAGAACCAGTAATTGTAGGAAAACCTCCTTTTGTTTTCCTTTGGTAAAAGATATTTACATTTATGGAGGAAATCTCCATTTATAAAAGTTTCACACTTCTAACTGATCTTTAGAGAAGGCAAGCCTTAAATCTGCATAACTAACCTTACTAAACAACACTTATTTACCATACTTTTCCTGATCAACTTCCCATAACTTGCTTTTCTAGCCCAAGAGCCCCTAACCCTTTTTTCTTTGTTTAGCCTAAGGTGGTATGTGAGTCCAAGTTCTAACCACCCCTTTGGGCTGCTCAACACTGGGTGCTCCATGTGTACATATGATACATATGTTAATAAACTTGTCTTAGTTTTTCTCTTGTTAATCTGTCTTTTACCAGTGTATGGGTCAAGGGCAACCCAGCCCAAAATACCTCCCCGACAACTGCCTAACAATAATTTAGATAGAGGACCTGCACTAGGAAGAGAGCTATCACCAAAAATACCTACATTATAATATATGCTATGTATGGTAAATAGGGAGGAACCTAGCAAGGTCTTTTTGACCAAAGTTTTCTATCTCACATTGTTTCTCAGTGACCTAGCAAACATTTGTCTACCAAACATATACCATTTTCCATCTTTGTGTGAATTGCATTTCTTCCCTCTGACGTCCCAGACCCCTACCCCTTTGCTTTAGTTCAGAGTGACACATACACCTCATTTTGCTTGTCTTTGGAATTTCCATGTCTGTGTACATGGAAATATATTCCCTATATGCACAAAATTAAACTTGATTTCCTCCTGTTTATTTCATGTCAATTTGATTCTTAGCCCAGCTAGATGGACTTAAGGGGAAAGAAATTCTTGTTCCCCAACATGTCTAATTTATGGGGCCCAGCTGGAGAACCTAAGATGGTAGAGGAAAAAGACTTTTTTATTCCTCCCTTTCGTGGACAACACTGTCCCCACTATGTTGGTACAAACTCCATACACCTGCACACTCTGACATTTTACTCTAGTGACATTTACAAAATCCATCAAAGTAAAGGTTGAGACAGCAAAATTTTAAAAATAAACTTAAAATTTTTCCATAAAAAACTCATTTACATGTCCATGGACTATGAATTGTGTGGTAAATATAACCAAGAAAACTAAAATGTCTGAAGCTCCAAATGAAATTATGTAATACTTAAGTGTTGTCAGGATCATATTCCTCCCCTCTCACTCTTAACTTATGCCTTCTCCTCTGAAGAAACTGAAAATTAGTAACAGGAAACCTCACTAAAATGGAGACAGGAGGTTAGCAGAGAGAGCTCGCGTGTTCTACCATTTCTAGTCAATTGCAGACTCAAAAGGAGACAGACTTAACTTTACACAGACTTGACCTTGTACATGGATACTACTCTACTCTTCCAGCAGCAGAAAAAAATGCTTTCTTCCCCCACCTCAAAACAGCTCAGCCAATGAAAAGGCACCACACATCAAACTCCCACTTTCCACCAATAGACTTTACTTTATAACAGCCTTCCCAACTTATTCTTTTCTTCTTCATAAAAGCATACCTCTCCTTGTTCCCTGGTGCCTACAGTTTTGCCACAGCTTGTTTGTCCCTGATTGCAATTCTCTTTTAGTCCCAAATAACCCCCCCTTTTTTTGCTGATAAAATAACTGGCAATTTTTATTTTTAAGGCTAACAAAACATATACACAGAATATACACAGACTTTTTGCTCATCTGTAACTACACACAGATAGTGAATACTTCCTGAATTCCAACATCTTTTCTTTTCTCTGCAAGAACTACATGTGGATGGGTATTGGGGTGGAAAGGACTTAATATTTTCCAATTCCCAGAGTTAGCCACATTCCAAGGGAGTATGACTATGTGAGCCAACAAAAGTTGAACTCCTGTAATAAATGTTTATAAGAACAATTATAACAAAACACAACAGAAACTACTGTAATAGATATAAATCTCCTAGTCCACAGACTTAGATGAAAAACAATACAAAACAAAACTTTATTTTTCCATCTTTTAATTTCAATCTGCACTCTTCATTCTATCTCATGACAGAAAACGTATCTGTGCTTGCTTTCTGCCTTCTACTATTGTGTCCCTTCTGGGGAGGGGGAGGGAGGTTATAGACTCTGAATTCAGAAATATAAAAAATAAAAACCTGTATCAAAATGTTTTCTATCACTGTTTTAATTAGTAATTTCTAAGAATTAATTGAGAATTCTGAGTTAGTCTGATTTCTATATATGTAATGGAATTTTATCTTAATCCAGTCTCAAAACCTCACTTTCCAAAAATATTATTGGTTTAGGGGTTATACTTGGAAAGACAATACTTAAGAAAGCAGAATGAGTGGCTGGTGGTGAAATCTCCAACATCAGTGATTAGAGGACAGAAGGCAGACCATTCACCCTATGCTAATAAAATGATTCAGAAGAGGGGAGAGAAAGGAAGAACTGTTTTTGAAAGAAAGTGTCTGATAACCAGAATTTGCATACACTTCCCAGAAAACAGGCCTGATAAAGCAAGAATAGAAGATAATGAGCTAGGACATTTCTTCCTCTTCTGCAAGTCTGTGCAACATCATCAAAATTAAACATAACCTGGCCTGGCTACAAGTCAATTGGTAAAATAAATTATCAAAAATATAATTAAGCAAGCAGAGAGGCCTGGGCAAGCTTCTTGGTCTTTTTTTATATCAAAGCTGTAAAAATGGAGCTTCCTGGGGTCATTCCATCAAAATCACTAACAAAGCCTACATCTGGCTTGACTCTGACCAAAGATCTCTCCTCAGAATCAATTAGGACAATTACAAACTAGTCGTGCACAAGGGCACATCTGTGGTTAATTGAGTAAAACATACTTAATCAACCTTTCTGAGTAATAAGCATGTAGAAAATCAAAATCCCTAGTGTCCATTGGCTCTAAGTCCTGCTACTTAAAATCTGGTTCTTTTATGGATATAAAGAGGAAAATGTTTGAAGGAGGAGAATGAATGGCTCAGAATGACTTTGCTAGCATAAGAGGGTATTAGATAAGTCCTCTTCTTATCACCACTAAATGCTTTCCTGTATCTCAGAAGACTATTTTGTTTTTGCCTTAGTGAGAACACAAACATGTAAATACAAAAATAACCAATCAAAAGCAGCTAATCTGGAAGTCGCATTGGTCAATAAGCTAAACATAAACCTTGATCCAATATTCTAGCTCTTACATTTTTTGTAAGGATATTAATTTACTATCACTCTCCTACTGATGACATATTCTGAAAATTAAGTCTAAAAAATATTACCAGATTATTAACTTAGCTCAGCACTCCTGTTTTCAAGCTATTCCAAGAGGCAAGGCCAGAGAGTGCCTGCTTTGGCAAGATAGCAGAAAACATAACTCACGCTGGAATCCAGCATTCTCCAAATATAACATTTCAGAGTCAGTCTCCAACATATCTCTCTCTCTCTCTCTCTCTCTCTCTCTCTCTCTTTTTAAAGATAGCTCTGTTATAGAAAGAATAGCCAAAAACCGTTTCTACTGGGCATGGGAGGAGGGGCCCAAGAGCTAATTATAAGAGAATTGGGGTAAACGATCAAAGTCCATAGGTAACACATTTCTAACCTTAGCCATTTGAAGAGTGAGTTCCTTGTATCTATGGAAAGACTACCCTCTAATTGTTATCTAATGCACTGGGCAAATAAGCAAGAACTATTTTAAAGAATCCAAACAGCTCACATTCTCCTCCTGCTGGGTACACTTCTAACAAGTTGGCATTAGCACACACCTTCCTCTGAATGGAAGAGAACAAAGAGAAAGAACAAACGAGATATAAAACAGAAAACAAAAATGCCCTAGGGTTGTTCTGAACTCCAGCAGCTCAGACTAGGTGAACAGTGCTTCATCGGCACAGTGGGAACTTCCTAAGCAGGCAGGTCCCATGCCCTAGAAAATGCCTCTGATGTGGATCTCCAATCAAACTAAACAAAGAATTTTAAAGAGAGGATTAGAAAGGGAAAAAAAAAAAAAGTAGCACGTTTTTGTGGGAAGGATATTATGTTGCCTCATCTTCTCTGGAATCAGTACTCTTGCACCACACAAGTTTGTGGAGCCTTCTCTCCCTGCAAAGCCAGGCTCCAATTATTTATGTTTTCATTGTGTCCCATTACATGAGGCTACGATGCAAAATAATCAACAAAAAGAAGCCTCAGGTGACACAGATGGTAGCACCAATTGTTTAAGAAAAAAAAAAAAAACAGATCACAAGCTTTGCATTAAAAGTACTCTGACAAATGAAATCATCATAAGAAGAAAATAGAACTTTGATTGAATAATAATTCTGAGTAAATGTCAACCTCCCCCGTATCCACATTCTTCTTCAGCATTAAAGATGGCTTTGGAATAAAATGAGAAGGACGTTGTTTCTTGTTTCACATGAATAGAGATTAAATACTATGCGCTCCTTAGAGAAGCAAGGAGAATTCCTCCAAGGTATGGATGGACTCAGACTTTAGAAAATGAGGTACATGTATGTGCAGCCTATAAACACCCCATTCTATCCTTCACACATGCACTGCTTCTTCATGTTTCATATCTCAGATAAGTGGACCGAGAGGTCAATAAAGTAACAGAATATCAGAGAAAAGAAGATGCTAACCTAAGTTGAAATATCCCCATTTTTTCATGGTCTGGATGGAGGTGTCAGTGTGTACAAAACTAACAGATACGTAGAGCATTTAGACAGCCTTCTCTGAAATGTTTATGGTTGCGATCTCTTGTTGAGAGTGTCATTTGGATAGCCTTCATATTTAAGATGTCTCTACAACTCTTTAGCTTCTTGCCCTTTATATTCAGCAATGACACAGATGACAGTGACAGTACCAAATACAGCTGTTAAGTTTGATACATAACCCAGGGTTCTTGTAAACCCTGGGTTCAAATGGCCATAACCCTGCGCTTATAGCTGCAGGCACTCTGGGCAGGTCTTATCTCTGAGTTCGACACTGCTCTTGCATACGCAACGTGGTTTCTCTGTTATTCTTTCTGTCTGTCTGCTTCTAGAGAGCTAAGCCAAAGATTTCTCTTTTGTGAGCCTTTTTAGGTTTTGTTGCCTGCCGTTCTCAGTCTGCCCCTCTTTCTCATGCTATCCATAAGCTATTTTGGCATCTTGCTGTCTTTCCTCCCTTACACGTGACTTGCCTTGTGAAGCTCACTTACAGCTGCACACTTTCCATGCTGGTTGGCAGGCTAAGCTGTAGGATTTCATTTTTAGTGATTGTTGTGGTACTTGATGTCCCTTCTGATGTAAATAGAGCTCCACTGTTCAGAAAAATAAATGGAGCATTCCACTTAAAACCTTGTGAGTAATGGTAGAAAGCTTAAAGGAGATTAATGAATTTGTCCCACTCTGGATGACTTCCCCAAGTGCACCCAGAGTGAAAAGTTGGCATCCATGACCTGCCCTACTGCCTCATTTTTCACCATGTCAAAGGGTGGTCTTGGGAAAGGGGATACTGTTTAATAACTGCCCTATGAATTCTCAAGCTATTTCAGCACCCGCAAGCAAAGGTTAGACCTCTTTTCTCACCTATTGTGATAACAGTAATTTGTCAGAAGACTTACAAGACACGAGGCTGTACTGACAGCTTTCATTTCTGCATCTCTAAGGATTATCCTTGGCATTGAGAATGGTTGTCGTGGTACAAGATGATGATGTTATTTCAGTCTTCCAAATGAAGACACTCTCCTATGTATCTGCTGTGGGTGGCTGGCTCTGTATTTCCAGTGAGTTATGGTATATGCAGAACAGTTCTGAGTGTTGTAAAGATGTCCATAATTTTTTGAGGTGTAAGGGCTTCCCCAGAGGCCAAATTTATATTCTAATAACATAATCCTCATTTCTCATCTCCCTAAGCAGGCCTTTAGGAAAAGATGATCCCGAAGCCAAATCTACAAGCTATTTATACTTCTATACCATTAGTAATAGGCAATGGCTCTAATACAGCCCTCCATTGTCATCCACAAGGCCATGACCTCATGTACTAGCTTTGGATAGTAATTAATTCTATTAATATCCATATCTATTTAGAAGTACCACAGTTTTGTCCCACTAATAATTGAAAACACATGCATACAAAGCTCTGAGACATGTATCCAACTATTCATATTATTTCTTGTATTTCTCTTCTATCAAGAGAATACTGTTGTTACTGCAGGCAAAAACTCCCAATGATTCTGCCACAGTTATTTAGCACTGCACAGTAACTGATTGGAAGCAGCTCATTCAGGGATTGTGCCAATGCTGGAGAGAGATGACAAGTCCTGCCGATTGCTGCAGTCAGCATTTTTTTGACTCTCTTCTTTACAGATGGTGATGGCAGGCGTGCTGCATCCTGAGACACATTACCAGTGCTTTATGGGAGGGATCCTTGGAGATGTCTAACAAGCCCCTTCTTGTTTAGAAATCCTTGGCAAGGATGTGGCAAAGTCCAATGGCTTTACTATTTTCATCCACCTTCCCTGTCAACTACTAGCAAAGTTTAAAATTATCCTTACCAGCTTCTTGAGTTTTCTGTGCAAGAGAGAACCTTGTGCATAATGGTAGAAGGCTTTAAGGAGATTGATAAATTATTACTGCTAAGCATTCCTTCTCCCAAAGCCCTCATGGTAAAGAGATAAACCCCATACCATTTCTGTCACTTGATCCCATAAGATATTGCACAGTAACAATTCATGAGGAGCCCAGGAGAGGTGTATGAACATGGACAAAAGCCAGAATTGGGAAAAATGCAGTAGACATGAAGGTCATTTCCTTTAACCCTTAAGGATCTGTCAGAGCTAATCTTCCCATAAGGAGCTGATCTCTTTGAAAGGAAGTGAGTTTGGGCAAGGGGAATTTTAAGCTTAAGATTTGGGAGTTTGGGTATTAGCTTTGTCATGAATAGGCTTTATCCTCTCAGCCTCTAATTTTCCATATTTTATTAGATATGTTGTGTGACCATCTCAGGAAATCTGTCATTGCCATTTTTCTAGTTGTCAAGTGTGGCTTACAGTTCAGGACTTGCCTGCTTCTGACTTCAAAAGAGCCATATTGTTGAACAGAATGACAAAACATTAATATTTTAAAATATTTCACAGATGAACAGGACCATACATTATAGCTAGGAAGAACATAGCTCCTTAAGGGAAAGAACAATAAGGGAACTCATTAAACACCGGGTTTTTTTAGACATAAGAACAACAGCATTTCTTAAACACTTATTTTATGCTAGGAAGAGTTCTAAGTGTTTTACATGTATTCACAACTTAATGCTCATAACAAAATTAATGAGGTATTTGCTATTAGTTTCCAAATTTTATAGAGGAGGAAACAAGCATGGCATGAGTCAGTAATTTGATCAATGTCAAATTATTAATAAGTGCAAAAATGAAGTTAAAGCTAAGCCCTCTGGCTTTAGAGCATGCTACTTTAACCACTACTCCATACAGTCTATAGTCAACCCTAATTATTGCTTTATTATTGCTTTTTTTTTTCTTTGGTCCAGGGTATTGCTTAAGATCACCAATCATCATAGGTATGTCAGTTACATGTTGTGATAACACTGCATAATAAACCATTCAAAACTTCAATGGTTGATAACAGTGAGCACTTTTTTGTCATGCATCATTGGGCTTCAGCTGGTATATGACAGCCTTGACAGGGATTGGCTGGACCCATTCATTCTTCCACAGGGTGGTTCTAATTCCGATGCCTCTCCACCAGTCTCTTCTTGCATCTTGTGTACCAACATTCCATTGGCCTAATACAAGTCACCGAAAGAGTTTGGGAGTCAGAGTGTGAGGGTCATACCAAAGGTATATGGTAATAGGCATGGACACAAAAAGAGATAAAGAATTGGGTCATTATGTCAGTCTACCATAATTCATAACAAGGAAAGTGAATTGGATTGGGAGCTAAATTCTATTATATTTATTTTCCATTCATTCATCCATTCAGTAAACTCCCTTGAGTTTCATATATAAACACTGTCTTTACATCTTAGACATACCAAAATAAAATTTAAGGTTGTGCCTTCAAAAAGGCTTGCAATCATATAGCCAAGTCAATAATTAAAATACACCATAATATTGCCATGAATATTATGACAGCAAAGGCTAAATTTCCAAAGGAAGGTTGTATTTAAACAGAGGAAAGGAGAGCAGAGAGGAGTGACTCTCATAAGATAATGTTTGGGCTGAACTTTGAAGCAGAGGTAGTTAATAAGAGACCAAAAATAAGCATCTATTACATTCATCAGGACATCAGGAGATAGAAGATATGGAAGCCAGATCATGAAGGGACTTACATGTCACCCTAAACAGCTCAAACTTTATCCCAAAGGGAATAGGAGGCTATGAAAGATTTTAAATAAATTAGTAAACTTTGCATAAAAAGTATAAACAATGCCTGATGATTTTTGATGGATAGTTTAGAAATTAATATATAGATAACTAAGTGCTATCATGGAGAGGAAACCTTCTATAATTTTTTTTTTATTTTAAAGTTCCCAAAGACACTGTCTTATTGATGTCCAAGAATTGGATCAGGTCTTGAATGACTCGTTCACAGTTACAAATAAACAATATGTAAGATAAGTATCAAAGGATCAACTTATCTATATGTACTGAGAAATACAACTTTCACACAAACCATGCACACTGGAGATAGCAACATTGGCACATTGGCTCCCAGTGGCCAAATTATATGGTCATGCAATAAACATAATAAAAGCCTGTTTTATTGATTTACTGTGAAATTGTAGTGACAGGACTGAAAAACGGAAAGGGAGGCAGACATGGGAATAAGATTTCTTGGTGAGCACAAAATCAAAACAATGGTTGTTAGATGAATTCATTGTTTAATGGCAACAGAAGAGGAAACTTGTTGTTCCATCTCACTGTGAAGTTGGACTTTCCATTTAGATCAGAAAGACTTGAGGGCCCCTTGGTTCAAAATTGAAAGGTCAGCCTTGCTAGGGGGTTATAAATAACTTGATGCCTAATGACTACGGTCTTCTCTTCATTTCATAATGATTACCATTTCCCGAAAGACATGGCTTTTCCTATGTTTCCATGATTCACTAATGCCCCTTCTGTGTGTGGTGCCTTTTTCTTAAAATATGTTAATACTGCAACAAGAAGCCATCTGGTCTGTTGTAAGTGTGCTGATCTGTAATCCAATATTGATTTTATCATTTATCTCTCAGAAAGCCAATTATTCCCTTCATTGTCAACATCGCTAGTGGGTTCTTTATTGTAGCCTCTTAATACTAAAAGAAAAAAAACAGAAACAAAAAAAAAAAAAAAAAAACAAGGACACTAATGTATACTCAACAACTGTTAGAAAAACATACTTATGCAGTCAAATTGGAAAAAAAAAAGACAATTTCGGTTATTTAATGATGGAGCTTGACTGGTGAGTTCTGACCTACAATAAAAGCATATGAGTTTTCTCTAAGTTATTTAGATCAATATATTCATGAAAACATGTTTTTTTATTCACTGGAAATTTTAACTTCAAGTAATGCATCTTTCTAATTATATAGTAAAGGGCAACAGATACCTCCAGGTAATCTTTGAAATAGGAGAAGAAACAATTTGTTTGTTCTGTGATTTCTCATTCTCTTTCTTATACTCTTTATTACCATGAGCAAAATATTTGAATGAAACAGGATTTTTGTTTATAGATGACTGTCTTCTGTCAATGTTGAGAAACCTCCTGACTCCTAAACAATACTTTGATTATGTTATGTATATTTCCCTGGCAATGAGTGAAGAAAAAGAAAATAAAGTCAGCAACCTCCAAATTGCTCACTGATATTGGCTATTTATGACTTCAACTATATTGCCATGAGGGAAGCAATTAAAGTAAGGTATTGCATGCACCCATGACTTACATATAGAAAGTCAGAAAATAGTTTACACTCCTATAGAAATACTGCTACTTATGTGTGTCTGTTTCTCTTTCTCTTTATTTTTTTTTTAATGTTTATTTATTTTAAGAGAGACAGAATGCAGGCAGGGGAGGGACAGAGAGAGAGGGAAAGAGAATCCCAAGCAGGCTCCAAGACATCAGCAGAGAGCCCGATGCAGGGCTCCATCTCACAAACCTCAAGATCATGGCCTGAGCCAAAATCTGGCATAGAGGCTTGACCTACTGAGCCACACAGGTGCCTTTCTTTCTTTCTATCCTTTTTTTTTTTTTTTTAAATATGTCATTTAGGGATTGGAGTGTGGAGGATTACCACATTTAATTTTTTCTTTAATGTTTATTTATTTTTGAGGGAGACAGAGACAGAGCATGAGCAGGGGAGGGGTGAAGAGAAAGGGAGACACAGAATCCGAAGCAGGCTCCAGGTTCTGAGGTGTCAACACAGAGCCTGACACGGGGCTTGAATCCACAAAGGTTGAGATCATGACCTGAGCTGAAGTCAGACCCTTAAATGACTGAGCCACCCAGGAATCCTAGGAATACCACATTTATCAAAATGTTTTTGTTTGCAAATGGTAAAAAATACAACTCAAATAGGCTTAATTAGTAAAGGTAACTTACTGTTTGTGCGGCTGAAAACATTTTTCAAGTAGTACTTGAACAATAGCTTAAACGGTATTACTAGAACTTATTTATGTTTTTTTTGTTTTCATCTTGTATGTCTCAATTCCTCTTTCTGGGTGTATTCTTCACTCTTTAGTGGCTTTTCTTCTCATTGTCCAAGATGGATGACAGTGGCCCCCAAGAAATCCTATTTTTGCATTCCTATCCAGCAAAGGAGAACATTTCTGCCGCAAACCCCAAATAAGAGTCCAGAGACTCATTCTCATCAGACCAGTTAAATCATAGACCCATCTCTGAATAAGTCACTAGGACCAGGGAGCTCATGAGCCACCTATGTACCTAACAACAGAGTCAGCTTCTTGAACACATGGTCTTCATGGGTGCAGAAGGAGATATTCATTAAACTCAGGACAGTATACCAAAAAGAAAGGAAATACATTTAGAAGTCAAGTAAATGACTTCATACTCTGACTTTAACACCAAACATGCACATTAAAAAATCATTACTATATGCAGTCATGTATTTGGGCAACATGAATAGGGGATACAAAGAAAATAATTTCAATGGAAAAAAAAAGAAAAAAATTCACTTGTATAAAGGATTAATGGGAATAATGATAGAACTTCACTTAACTAGATTGAGGTAATTGATATTTACCTTCACCTACATCAGAATTCCATAACCATTTCCATTTGCCTTTAGGGCATCCCGAAGTACCACTGCTAATCAATACCTAACTCAAGCTAAATTCAACTTTCCTTTTTATCTTCTAGGTAGCCATAATTCCACTGTCCAGTTTTGCTTATTATCTTCTGTTATCATCCTTCTCTACACCAGTGAAATGATGAATAATAAAAAACCAGGAGGAACTCCAACTAGTCACTGTCGAGGAACAAATGGCTCACCCAACTTCAAGGTGCTGAGTTTGCAGTCAACTTAGGAGATTTGGTCATTTAAAAACTAGAAAGCAACTATTGCATGAAAAGTGAGACACATCTCTGCATTGTAATAGTCTACTTGTCTGCTGTTTCCTCCATATTTCACTTTGTTTTACATTGCTTCTACTGAGAGATTTTCACCTTAAATTTTTCCTAAAGTACTACCAATTAACCTTAGGTAGTGACTAATCTAAAAGTCTGAATCTCTGTCTTCAGGGTTATTTAAACCTGTTATGTCTTTATTTGTTTCTATTTGCCAGCCAGCATTTATCCTATTTCAAGTGGCACAGAAAACTTACCGGTTCCTGCAAAAGTAAGTTCTTTTGAATGCAATTTAAAAACAAGTTAAAGGGACTTGACAGGTCTCCTCTTTATCTCTTTCCAAGATGGATTGCCATTTCCAGGTACAACTTGCCTGGAGTGGTGGGACAATTTCAAGATACCCACCTCATAGCATCTAGACTTTGCCAAACGGAACCATCAAGCTGTTCTGTGCATTAAATAAATTGTACATTGGCAATGAATATTTCTCTAGTCAAGGTTGGTGTTATAGGATTTAAGATGCCGAAACTCAGCAATAAAGTGTATATATAGCCAATAGCCTTGGGAAATAATTCATTAAATGTGGGTTTAAAATCAAGTTTTACACAATTTCACGAGTGCTTAATGAGGTATTGGGTATTTTATTCTAACAAAAACTTGAATTCTATGCTAATCAACTAAGGAAAGATGCATTTGCTTTAGATTAATACTTTTATGTAATGTAACTTAATTTACTTCAAAAGCTCCTGTTTTAATTTTTGCCAACTTATACATAATAAAGGAAAAAAATGTTGTCAGTTACTGTTAACTATCTGAACTAGGAAGATATTCTATTGTTTAATCACAACATAAAACTCTTTATCCATATGTATTTGTTATAATCATAGTTGACTTCAGATGAGTTGTTGATACTAAAGAATGCTTAATTCATTGTGAATATTAAATGAATACTCAAGATAAAGAAAAAGACAATAAATGGAAAAGAAGGTTCCATAGTACATTTTCATAATTAGTATCCAAATTCTTTAATTTGTCCCCTATGATCATCCTACTCAAACTACCGTCAATATTCCAAATTCAGAATAGAAGCTACAGCCTGCAGACTGGTCTTTCCAACTTCACCTATTGATGATCCAGAAGTGTTGCCCACTTCTCCCCTTCAGGAGTGATGCACATATTCCTCAGTTTCTGAGGGCCTAGACTGCCAGCAATTTTCAGTTGAGCCCCTCTCCAAAATTTCTGAAAGCCAGTGGTTCTCAAACTTTAACTTGCATTAGAATTATAGAAAGAATTTAATGCACAGATGGCTGTGCCCCCAGATTTCTGATTTAGTAGATCTGTGATGGGGGCTGATATTCTTCTGCCTTTTTCATGAGCACCATGGTGATGCTAATGCTACTGTTCTGCGAACCACACTTTGAGAACCACTGCCTTACCCAAGGTCACACCTTCCTCCTTGGAAGCAGCCCAGATCTCTTGGGCATATAAAACCAGACCTGCTTGCAAATGAAAACAGAATTGCATTTCTATATTCCTCTCTTATGTCCTATGTCCGTTCTCCCCTTATAGGGGCTGATCCTATATGTACTCTAAGACCCAAATTGATCTACTTAAAATACCTATCTAATTATTTAGTGGCTCTCCAATATCTCTAGAATGACATCCAAACTACTACCTTTTTCATTCTAATTTTGGATTAATAAAACTACCTAGCTTCTACTGGCTATTGAATGCTGCTGAGGAAGATGTGTACAAATTCATAATGTTCAGTTCCAAATGAGCCCTCTATACTGCGTGATAGTACTAGAATATGTGTGGGTATCCTTCTCACACTTTCCACATTAATGTTTTTTCTATTTTTTTTCTCATTTCTCCCTACTTCCTACTTCACCATTTCCTACCACTCTCAGAAAATGGCCTTTCCATCCCCTTACCAATTGCACAAACCATATGCCAACGTCATCCTTCACATCCCTTTCCCTTAAATCCCCAAATCTAGTCCAATATCAAGTTCTGGTGAATCTATCTACAAAATATTTCTCCAATTTTTCCACATCTCTGTTTCTCACTGTCTATTTATTCCCTTGTGCAGGCAAACATTATTTTTCACTCTGATAACACAAAAGACCCAAGGTTTTGTCATATCCAACCTATTCTCTCCTTTGGCGGTGTTTCTAAAACAAAACCTTTCATTTCTCCCTTTTAATGAACTCCGTCTACCATAAACATCCTCATGACCCACCCCCACTCCACACATACACTTATTGATCTTAGAAGAAAGTTCAAAATTCTTAATTTGGCTCACAGGTTGTTTCTGTATATATTCTGCTTATATCTCTTGTCTCATTCTGTATTCCTATATACAGTACGATACACTCCAATTTATGCTGAACAATGTGAAGTTCATGAGCTCTTGCATAAGCTACACAACCAGAAAAGTATGTCTGAGTTCCCAAGGCTATGAAAAAAAGCAAACAAACAAATAAAAATGTATGGTAACAAATTTTAAAGCTTTCTTTTTTTAAGTTTTTTTTTTAATGTTTATTTATTTTTGAGACGGGAGACAGAGCGTGAGTGGGGGAGAGGCAAAGAGAGAGGGAGACACAGAAACTGAAGCAGGCTCCAGGCTTAGCTGTCAGCACAGAGCCCAATGCAAATCGTGAGATCCCATGAATCGTGAGATCATGACCTGAGCCAAAGTCGGATGCCCAACGGACTGAGCCACCCAGGCGCCCCTTAGAGCTTTCTAATCCTTGAGAATATATCCTCAGACCCTGAGAGGCTGGTCATGAATCCCAGGTCATGAATCTATACTCTTACAGATGCAATTCTTTAATATATAAGCAAAAAAAAAAAAAAAAAAATTACAGAATTTTAGGGGTAGAATAGACATTCAATAAAAGAAAGTCCAACTCTCTTATTTTCCAAATGAAGAAATCGATGCTCAGAGAAGTTAAACCATGTACAGTGGTTATTAAAGGGGTCAGACCAAGGTTAGAAGGAGGGTGAAAAAAATAGAAGGAAATCTAGAAAATAAAATACCAAAGAACTAAAAAAATAAAAAAAAAAAAAAGTTGAGGGGGTGTCACTATCAATTTTGAAATTCAATAGAGATAAACTCAATGTGTATGTGAGGTAGAAAAATGGGGGACGGAACCCCAAATGGTCTCCAAGACTGACTGTCTTGTTCAGAGGCATTGTTGTCAATGAGTCCTTGTTAAAGGCCACGGAGACTTCAAATGGGAGGATTTACCTACATTCTCATCTCTCTGAACACGCTGGGCATGGCTGTGAGAGCT
The DNA here is from genome assembly GCF_018350215.1 of Panthera leo. Classification (NCBI taxonomy): domain Eukaryota; kingdom Metazoa; phylum Chordata; class Mammalia; order Carnivora; family Felidae; genus Panthera; species Panthera leo. The sequence goes on from NC_056687.1 coordinate 34,343,552, forward strand.
AATATCTCAGGAAAAGGTGTATTTTATATTATTAATAGTATACACACATGAAGAAAACATGCCCATACATACAACAAAATAATAAAAATTTTCACAAAACAGTGTTCTGATGTTTTCTACCTTATTTCGCTCTATTCTAAATCATCAAGAAAAGGGCTAATTATGACTTGCTTCATTGTTTTCACAGTCCATTAATGGATTATAACCTACAGTTTGAAAAATAATATATACTTAATTTCTCATTATTTAGTCTAGATTTGAGGTCTTCTTTGTTTTCTCTTATCCATAACAGCAATAATACTTTATAATACCCCTTCATGTATGTTGCCTTCTTGGTAAATTGCATTTGGTCCCACAACAATCCTTCTTATTAAGATTAAGTCAGGCAATAGGAAGAAGAAAATAATGGCCTTAATCAGCTTTGGCTACCACAGTAAGATACCATGGACTGGATAGCCTAAATAACAAAAATGTATTTTTTTACAATTCTAGAGGCTGAAAGTCTAGGATCAAGGTACCAGCATGATCAGGTTCTGCTGAGAGATTTCCTCCTGGCATTCAAAGAGCACCTTCTTGCTATGTCCTCCCATGGAAAGAGAGAGAAAGGAAGCACTGATGCTTCTTTTTATAAGAACACTAATCTTGTCAGGAAGCCATTCTTGTGACCTCCTCTGAACTTAATTACCTTTCACAGGCCTCACCTCCAGGAGCACCTGGCTGCCTCAGTTGGAAGAACGTGTGATTCTTGACTTTGGAGTTGTGAGTTTGAGCACATGAGGGGTAGAGATTACTTGAATAAATAGAACTTCAAAAAATTCTAAAAAACAAAGGACTCATCTCCAAATACCATCCACACAGGTAGGATCATCTCCAAATACCTACCCCCATCTGGTAGGGCTTCAACATATGGGTTTCAAGGGACACAATTTAGTCCACAGTGTTACTCTTCAAAAAAGAGGTCTTCCAGTCCTCGTGGAAAGGAAAACATGGGGAAAGTAAAAGTCCCATCTGCCTTGAGATCAAAATTCTAGGATAGGTTGTTAGAAATACCCATATTAATGGACAAGGGCTTATTCCTCATTTTTAGATTAGAACGTATAAAATTTCAAAACCCTTTGAAGAAGCAGCCTGACCACACAAGGGAGTATGGTGGCATAACACAGTTAGAGAATAGATCTTGAGATGGTAACGTCTTCTTTCTCTACAACCTGGGGAAAGAGAGAAAGAAATCTAGCAGTTTTTGTGTGACATCTCAATGGTCATGTGGTAGATAGCCCAAAGTCAGAGACTTTGATATTACAGTATCGGAAATCTTTGCTAGGATTTCTGCAAGGATTAACTGAGCTGTGTGTCCTGGAGAATAGAAGGAGATCGCTAGCATTCCAGGAATTTTCTTGTGCAGAGAGAGGTGAAACTAAGACACTTCACAGAAGATATAACAAGAACAGAAACTAAATCTGGAAACTAGACAAGATGACCTACATCTGAACAGGAGCTACCCAGAAGCCAACAGATAAGGATAATATAATGCTATATCTGTTCTCAATGTGCCTAAACGTCATCTAGAGAAGGAGTAAAATGAGGGGATGGAGACAAAACCTGCAAATCTGGATATGTAGCACAAAGATATTGGAAAAGGCAGAAAAATTGTTAAATTGAAATAGACTCTGATATATTTAATTGCTAAGTTTGTGACTTACAAATGTGACACTGTTATACTTCACTTTTCTTTCTATGCTCACTATCCATTAAAGTATTCTGACTTGTCATTATAACTTAAGAAAATTATAAGGTGATTTCTAAAAATATAACATAGGTTATCATAAGAAACTTGGGTCAAAAACAATGTGATTTTATGCTAATATTTTTGGAACCAAGTAGTTAACTCCTCACTTCCCTTCATTCCAAAGATGATAATAGATTGAGCTATGTCACATGTAAATATTACACGTGTCGCATGGATTTTCACACAATTCTCATTTATAAAACTGGCGTTCTTTGTACAGTTCTATATAAAAACTTCTTTTGAAAGTCCTTCAAAACTTATGAAAAGATAAATGTAAAATAAAGGTTAAATCTAAGATAAACAGTGACCCATTTCTGGATAAATCTGTAACTTAGAATAGAATGAACTCCATTTGGTCATGGAGTACTATAACACTTTAGCTATCTGTGCAACCCTTAGCTATTTCTAAGTCATCATTGACTGACTTTATGCCTACTGTGTACTTACTGCTGTGATAAATAGGCACTGAAGGCACAAATTGATAAGGACAGAATTCCTGCCCTGTCAAGGCTGATTGCCTAAATCCAAAAAAGAGAAAAATTAAACAGTTACAAACCATGAATATTGCAATCTGTGGCATGCTTCATGTGCTATGGGAGTGGGAAGCAGGGTCTTTGCTATGCGAGGGGGCCATGTAGGGAATATTACAAGGGGCATCTTCACAAAGAGGTGATAACTGAACTAAATGTTATGTTATAGAGAGGAATGTTGTGTTAAGGTTTTTTGTTTGTTTGTTTGTTTGTTGTAATATTCCTTTTCCATACTGGAGAGACTTGGTGGAATCAAGTGAAAATTTTAGAATGGGGTAAATTGGTGCCACAAAAAAATATGGAGATTTATCTTTGTGTGTTGGGTGCTATGACAAATAAGCCACATAACAATTACTTTTAAAATCCATTCAGTAGTTATTTTGAGGAGACTGCAATATAAGCCTATAAATATGAACAAATTCCAATTGTCCTAATATGATCAGAATGACTGCTTGTAGCTTGGAATAAAATACCAAGCAACAATATCATGTACTAATTCAAATATTTTTTTACTTTCATTTTAGAGAGAGACAGAGAGAGAAAGTGTGAGCATGAGGGAGAGGGGCAGAGGGAGAGAGAGTAAGTCTTAAGCAGGTTCCATGCTCAGCACAGAGCCCAATGCAAGGTTCAATCCCACGACCCTGAGATTATGACTTGAGACAAAATCAAGAGTCAGACACTCAACCAACTGAGCCACCTAGGTGCTCCCATTTTGATTATTTTTGTGCGTTAAAATAATTAGACAGATAAAGACAGGGTAACCTACAAACTTCTTGATAAAAATGGTTCAAGTAATACCTTGACCCAGGTTCAGCCAATCAAATTCACTTTCTCAAGAATGTTTAATCGGAATAGATTCTAATTGGCTTTGGGTTCTGGCCTCTGCAAATCATGTAAAATTAGGACTGGGACAATCTTATTTGCCTACCAGCTTTGGTGGGCAAGCAGTGAAAGTCCAATTGCAGAAAAGTAAAGTGTGGAAGAAAGCAGAACTAAAGAGCCCCATATACCCAAAGAGAGGGTGGGAGAGACGAGGATTTCTGGGTTGTCTTCATTGCCTTGGTTTCGGTACTTAGTTATTGTCCCTTACAGGTTCCGGCTGCATTTCTCATGCGTGGATTTCCTGAGATATGCCAAGATTACTCCAGGTTTTGCCAGGTAATTATGATTGGATTTTGTTACATCCAAGCAAATAATACATTTGTGTCTTTAAAAATATGTATAGAAGGTAGGTAGCCCAAGACCAAGTAAGAAAAGGTAACAAATTGTTCATAGCACAATATATGCAATATCCCTATCATTTTTAGTTATTGACTTCACTGAATGAAAAGCAATAGAATATAAATAAATTCAAATGCTGTCTTTATAGTCCCCTGAGGCATACAGTAGAACTAAAATCATATGTAATCTTAGCTGAATGAGATGTCTCTGTAATTTTAACCATAATATTCAGTTTAGAGAAAAAATATTCATTTTATCATTTCCATGTTTATTCTTTTGTTAAGTAGATTAAACTAAAATGCTCGGGTGATCCTGGAATTTCATTTAGGATTATGATTCTTTCCATCTGGAAAGAAGGTTAAAAGAAGAGTAGTTGATTAGTCATTTATTTCCAAATACTTGAATATATTGAGAGTCTAATTGAATTTTCAATTATCTAGATGTTGGACATATGTAAACCTTAGAATAAGCAACTGCTGCTTGATAAGTCTAGGTTAGGGTAGCAGTGGGCATAGAAAGAACTTTGAAAAGACAAATGTGGCCTTAATAACATCAACTAATTTTCCTATTGAGTGGCTACGCTCATGATCCTATTCTATTATTCAGGAACTTTGTAGAAGCTCTCCTTGTCACTGGCCCTCTCTAAATTCCCTTTCATATTAACTCTTCAGAAATTTATTCACACAAAAGGGATTGATAGTTGCTCAGTGTAAGCCCTCCCAGGAGAACTGTCACTTTAAGCCTTTAATTAAAAAGAGCAATCTTTTAGTGTAGGATTTTTCAAAACGTAGTCAATAGAAAAGAGAATATTTGAGGAACAAGGAAGACTCCCTGCTGCCTCTTACCATGCCACATAGGTGACTGTCCACTCCATTTCTCTCCTTAACAAATCAGGCTTTGTTCAGCAGAAAAAGTCTCAAGCAGAAGTAGTTCCTATATTAATTCTGTCTTATTGTAATCATTACCATTGCTACTCTCATTCATCAATCATTTTTGTCCCTTCAAAGTATATATATATTCTTCCAAAAGGAGAAGAAGAAAAAAAAGTTCAATTGAACTTCATGAAGCATTAAACAGATGATATCAAGGAGCAATGGCACTAATGTCAACTTTTATGAACACATAGAAAATAAAATTAGACAAACGATAGTTCTAACGTACATAAAAGGTAAGAGGTAACTTATTCAAACTTATTTCCTGCATGTTGCTCTCTTGCAAAGGTCCATGAAAACTAAACTCTCAGTACAGATGCTTAAGGCAAATAATGCTGGTAGAGTACTGAACCAGTGAATAGGTGGCTTGTCTACCAGATTGTATTAACTGTAGCAGTAGAGATAAACTCTAATCTACGATTGAGTCAGGCAAGAGCTGGTACTCCCCAAACCAAGACAGCTGAGGTGACAGGTGATGCCTTTGGCCAATATATCACAGAGCTGTAACCACAAGGGTTGGACCAGTGATCACGACGGTTTAAAAACCCCACTGCCTAAGAGCTGAAGTCTCTCTCCCAAGTCGGAGATCTGTTTCAGTCAGCGTGTAATGGACAACAGGAAACCCCACATCTGTGAATCCTAGTCTTATGACTATTCTATATAAATGCTTCTTCAGAATAGGCATGTGTGAGTTCTGATCACTTACATTTGTTTTTATGAAAATATAAAAATGTAAAATACAATACATTTAATATATGTGCATCTGCATTGCTTTATCAAGTATTTCCTCTTCATTCATTTCTCAGCAAATAATTTCTGTGCCAGAAACTGTTACATACAACACATACACATGCTTTGACACAGGGCAAAAATCAAGAATGTGCTTTGGAATTAGGGTGATGAGAGCTTGTTTTGGCAGCACGTATACTAAAATTGGAATTAGCGTGACTAATTCCAATTAATTAGGGTGACTAATTCTGTTGCTGGTGACTGGCTATATGACCTGAGCAAGTTATACTCTCCAAGTCACATTTTTTGTTCCATAAGGTAGATAGCTTGTAAGGTTGTCATGGGAATTAATGAAAACATATGTATAGCATCTAATGTTAGCATGATAACTAGCATTCCACCTTGATCAATTTGTTTATATTATTACACTTTTTCTGAAAAATAATTCTGGTAATCAGGACACATACATACATTCTTAATCTCAAAGACTTAGATGATCAGGCAGACAAATTAAAATAATATTGGTTTAGATTAAAAAATAACCCTTTAGTAAAACATGGCGGTGGTAACTTTTATTGAAAGCCTATTTGAGTATGGATGTATAAAACTAAAACAGTATTTGTAAATAGTTTCTTCCAAAATTCACACCCTAACTGTAAATTATTAGGCCATTAATGAGTGGGAAATATATCCATTCTTAGTAACAAAAAAAAAAAAAAAAAGGTGGGAGGCTTCTCAAGAAATCTCCTCACACACAATTCCATAGAACACATCTAAATAAGTCAGCAGTGTGGGTGGGTTGCTAGGAAATGCTGTAGCTTCGAGGACTTACGCTATAGCTTAGAAAACATGGGTCCTGTGGAAATTTAGTTATAAGAATTAAGTGGTCAAAGCCATCCACAAGCACATATTTTGAAGATATTGCATGCTGTCACAGATTGTATAGAATACCCTACTTATAAGCTGTAATAACCAGGTGATTTCTGCCTGCAAGAGATGCCCATGATACAGCTGAAAAGAGGCTCACCATTCAACAGGAATAGACTTTGTCATACTTTGCTCTAGTTGCAGCCTAAAGATCCCTACATTTAAGCAAACAAGCCCAAAGCTTCTGGTACAGGGCTCCGAATACAGAGGTTCCTCAGGGATGTTAGGTAGAAAATTAACTAAACTGATTTTATTCCTAAGGAAGTTACTGTCTAAAAGTATTCCTATTCCTACTTATTTTTGAAGAATTTATTTCCCCAAATTATTATCGTAGAATGAAGTTAATTCAGAATATATTTATAAGAAAGCATAAAGAAAAAAATGTCTTTTTAAGAAAAAAAAATCACACTGTTTACCTACTTTTATGAGACACACGTACTCAAATACAGGGCCAGGACATTTTTAGCATCCCGTGGGTAGTCAGTCAGTTAGGTTAGATGTTTCTAATACGATTCAGACTAATAGTAAAAGCTCAATATTTACAGGTGCTTTGCAGAAAAAAAAAAAATTAAATAAGTAGAACACATTGCCCTCAACTAAATAAAGTGTTTAGAAGCACAAATACATAACAAAGAAACAAGTCAATCCCCAGCCTTTGATGCTTTAAATATATGATCCTTTTTCACCTCCACGAGAATTCCATTTTACAGATGAGGAAACTGACACATCATGAGCCTTTCTTACCCAGAAGGCAGTGCTGGAATGGCAGTATTCTAGCTCAGTCACAACCTCAAATCAATCATCATTGCAAAGGACTGTTGAAGAGATACATAAAACACACTCCTGCAATCTAATCATGGAAGAAAAAAAGATGACAGAAATGTATTTCCTATTACCAAGACAGAATAAAGAAAAATGATCCAATCAGTGGCATCTAACTTGACTGGTGAAACACAGAACGAGACTGCAGTAGTTGAGTCTCCATATGAAGGTACATAGGCTATACTTGTAAAGGGATTAGGTATTATTTTTTAAAAACAGTGAGTTTCACCTTGATGCACTGTCATCTACACTGCTTCCTTCCCTACCTGAAGAAAGTTAAAGTTATTACTTTTCCTTAAATTAAAATAAAGTTCATAGATGGAATACATTTTTGAAATTAAGATCTGTAATAAAGAATGGATTTTATAGAGCTTCTATAGCTTTGCTATCATTTTTAGAGTACACAATTGAATCAGCTGAAGGCTTGGAAAAAATACACTCCAGGGAGCCATTTGGTATTGGCCCAAAAAATACACTCTGTTTTAATGGGTGGTTTTTGTTGTTGATTTTATCACTTGTTTCTAAAATGCTATGATCAAGCCCTTGGAAATCCTGACTTCTCAGTTTCTTGCATGGATTCTATGGAGTGCAGAATAATTTAAGCTTTTCATCTGAGTTAGAATCTTCTGTAGTTCATCAACCTTATCTGTCACGTATATGTCACTGAAATGAGAAAAACCTTAGAAGGCAGGAAAAAAAATTAAAAACAAATTAATGTGGGAAGATGATATAAATCAAGTGGTGAAGCCAAGAGTGAATTATCAAAAGATCTTTCATCAGGAGTGAATACATTTTTCTTTCTCAAGAGGAACCCATTATGTGTTTTTGTTTGCACTATTATACATCAAGTGGCATATTAAAGAAATAGATTTATTAGGATTTAGAATGTGTTTTACTCTGATAGGAAAGAATAGTGGTCCTTCAAATTTAATTTGAAAAGGCTTAAACCGTGAAAGTCTACAAAGACCCTGTCTAGTAATGAATGCTAAGAAAAACAAATACTATTTTTAACTTGAAAGGCATGAATGAATCCTCTCCCATAAGAAAAAAAAATACAAAAACAATTCCATTTTAGAATAAGCATTATTCATTCTATCTAAAATCTTCAGAATTCATTTAGTCAAATATGGCAGTCTGGCATTTTTGTGGTAAATCATGCTCTGTTTACTGAAAGGGGAAAGAAACAATTAAAACAAGGATTTTCTAAGCTTGTTTTTCCTCTGGGGCAAACTGATTGGCTTTACCAATGGGTTCTTCTGAAGGGCACATCTATGTAAAACAGAGATCTAAGAGTTTGAGATTGCCAAGCAATTTGGGAGACATTCAGAGACAAAGAAAAATTTGCTTTTCTGTGGTAACCTTCTTGTAACTTGCTCAATCACCACACCTATTCTTCTATCAGAGAAATATAAATAGGAGTCTTTCTGGAGAGACAGACAGAGATAGAGAGACAGAGAGAGAGAGAGAATATCAGTTGTTGGGGAAGAAATGTGTAGACATTTAATTTGGCCTAATGTACAGGGAAGTGGTAAGATTGGAAGACAGAGACTATCACAATACAGAGAATGGTCAATCAGACATTTGCAAATGTCTTACAAGTTAAGCAGAAAATGGCTTTTCTTTTCCAGGGAGAAGTAAATAGTCTAGAAAGAACCATGTGTGGCATTGTAGGATTAGGGGTATCCTGATGGGACAGTAGATCAGAGGATGTTTTACTGTGAGACCAGCCTATTCTTGACCAACACTCTTAAGGTCTGGTTATATGCTGGCTCAGGCTGAAGGGGAATCAAAGTTCAGTTACCTGGGAAAGAAAAAAAAAATTAGTTAACCATCATTTTGTTCTGATTGCTCAGAGGGGACAAGCTGTTCATCTAAACATGTATGAGGCAAAGAATGAAAATTTGGAGAATCTGTGTTTGGCCTTGTCCTAGGGAAACAAGGGGCCATCTGAGTTCGATTGAAGTCACATCCCATAGGGTGGTTCTCTGTAGGATACAATTTCCTGGAACACAAAGGGTAGGGGAAATTTTTTAACCTCCTCTGTGTGTCATGATCACAAAGCTAGGGCAAAAATTCAACACTGTCAGTCTCGATGTCACTCTCTCAGCTCTGTCTTTCTCCTTGAACTTGTCCTAAAAAAAGAAAGGCTCTCCCTTATCCTTCCCTGCCAGAAAGATCCTGGAAGAACCAGTTCCTGGTACCAAAGTGCTAGGGCAAGGGTCAGGAAAGAAGAATGACGTTGGCAAGTCTTTAAAGAGGAAAGGGACTACTTGAGACAACAGTATCTGAGCTGAGAATGGCCTCCTAAAAATGATCATGGTCCCTCTAACAAGATAAAAAGCACCTGGAAGGGACGTATCATATCACAAAATCCTCCCAGCTGATCAGAGGGTCACTGCTGGAGTGTGTGGCTTATTTGCCGAGCTCTGAGCATGGGAGGCATTAGTTGCAGCCTCTGGGCAGGCTGGCAGAAGAAAAAGCGGAGTACAAGGAGTTAAGTGTAGGTTTGAAGCCTCTTCCAAGCACATGTTGGTGACCACGTTTGGTCTGAACAAAAAGAACAAAAAGGTCACATCTGACAGCAGATTTCATCAGGGTGAGAAAGTATATACCAGTGATTTTATTATGTCCCAGAGGCTCAGAGTCAGGAGGCATGTGAAATTAAGCGGGTGGTGATTTTTTTCCCTCCTGGGAAATAAATGCTGCATAAACTCGAGTAAAGTTCATAAACCTTTGAACTCCTTGTGTTTCATTTTCTTAATCAAGAACTCCACTTACCACTTTGATGACTAGTAAAGTTTATCCTGTGAATTCACAGGTGCATTAGAGCTTGAGATAGAAGTTCTTCAAGGTAGAACACCAAGGATTGTCATTGTTACATACACTACTACCATCAAAAGAAGCAAAATGCATCATAAATTATATAATTAACTCCATAAGGGTGAAAAGAAATTAGTTCTGCTCATAAGTAACACAATGCTGATAACTCGCATTCAATTTCCCTGTTTAGGAGCATTTAGACCTTTTATCACTATTGTGATAAATTAGAAGTAGGAATGGAGTCTGTGTTTTCTGTAATTTTGCAGTAATAATGCCATTTCTGACATACTTTGTCTCTGTCATTAGGTAATATGATTTCCTTCTTAATTACATTTCTGGGTGAAAGTAAAATAACAAAGAACCACACCAATGAATTCATCTCTTTATAATACATGTTGCAGTGTGAGCCTTGGTTAATACTAAAGAGACGGAGAGGAAAGAGGCTCAGGAAACCAGATTCGATTTTCCCTTTCTCTTACTTGTCCTAGTTTACAGAATGTTATTATTCTGCATTCGATAAATTAAATGTAATTACATTTTACTGTCATCTCCATTTCTCACAATGTTAAAGTGTTCATTGTAGTTTACCAAGGAGCCTTAAATGTGGGTGCACAGGAAGCGGGAATGAATAAAATTATTCCAACCCTACTTTCTGTGCCCCATTATCCAAACTTCATTTGCTGCTGTCCTAGAGGAGGGGCAGTCACACCAAAATTATACCACCAACTAATGCAGATCACCTAGAGAGACTCCAGAAGTCTCATGCACAGTAATTTTAGAGATTTTCCATTATCCTCTATTCAGCAATATTCGCGATACCCATCTCAGCGTTCAGTGAGTGGTTCTGAATCTGAAACTTCATTTTCTCCCCTAATCATCACACTATAAGGTCAGTAGGTTCTATCCCCCACCAGGTGTTCTCTTAAAGCAGCCACATCTTTGTACTGCTTGCAGCATAGACTCTAGCAGCCAGCAACAGCAGACTAGAAAAAGATTCTCTTCTTCCTCCTCACTCTCCACCTGGAAGAGCCAACTGAGGGCAATACTGTGGGTCAGTCTGACCTCAGCTGAGCCTCCAAAAACATGTATTTAGCACTGCAGTAGATGTGACTAGAAATAAAGATAAATAAATACAGGGCCCAAGCCCTCCAGAAGCTGACAATGTATTAATCCACTTGGGAAGATTTGATAAGTTTATTCACACTAAACTGTTATTAGCTGACAAGTGTTAGTTCCATCAGGTGTGATTGCAACAGGTTTCTTAGCAACACACTTTCTCTTTCCTCCGTTGGTATGTAGCAGGGGGAGAGGATGGGTTACTGGCTATTGTGTGGGAACTGCTTCAGAGGAAATCTGTCAAAGGATTATAAAGTTGCCCAACAGAGGCTCCAGAGAACCGGCTGTCATTTTATTTCATCCTGGACCTTTTACAGAATTGGCTCCCTGAAATGTCCCTTCACAGATTCTCTGCCAAACTAAGAGGGCAAGTGTGCAGGGCTGACCTTGGAGCCAGAAGTCTTAGGAGACTCATTTTCTCATTAAGGATTTTATTCCCTTTAAAAGCACCATAATGTAGCTTGAAAAACTACTTTCCTTTAAGAGCTTGTTTCACAGCCTTATGTACTTTTCGGGGTAATGGCCACAGAATTTAGGTTCAACTGGCAGTAAACCCAAAGGCCACCATATCAAGTGTTCAAAACACGAGGAATTTTAGGCTGGAAATAAAGTGGCCTTCTGAGTGAATTTCACATTTCAGTGAGTAGATAGCAATGTGTCCTGAAATAAAGCTTTTTGGGGAAAAAAGTCTAGATGGACTTTTTATGGGACATATCTGTATTTCTGCCTGCTTATCTGTCTATAGATAATTTTATATCTATATACCCAAAATACCATATGTGTATATATACATATAAAATTTCTTTTAAAAAATTTTAACATTTATTTATTTTTGAGAGAAAGAAACAGAGTGGGAGCAGGAGAGGGGCAGAGAGAGAGGGAGGCACAGAATTGGAAGCACGCTCCAGGCTCTGAGGCACAGAGCCCAACACAGGTCTCGAATTCATGAGCAGTGAGATCATGACCTGAGCTGAAGTCAGATCCTTAACCGACTGAGCTACCCAGTCGCCTCTACATATAAAATTTCTTATATTAATTTGTGGTTATTTAACAGTGAAATGAAGAAATGAAAACCAGGGGCCAAACTGCTTACACAAAAATTGTAAGATATTTCTTTTATTTGGCCTATAATTATAAAACAATAAAAATATAAAATAGTAAGAAAGAAAAAGAAAACTAGGGGCCAGACTATCAAAAAAAAAAAAAAAACAATGATGATGGCCTCTTCTATAGTTTAGGCAGGCCATTGAATACATTTGGGTTTAGGCAGGCCTTGGGCGGTTATCTGGAATAAGACTTCTTTCACCTCTGAACTTACAAATTTAATACACTGTTGTTCATAGATACTATCCTGTCTTCCCATGTCCTAATATCAAGGTGTAATTAAGTGGGGAAGAAAAAGAGTATGGGGTATTCCATAGTCTGTGTATTTTGTAACTTGTCATGATATTTTCCACATAATTGCTACCATGTAACGTCCAGTAGAAGATATGAGATGCCCACTTTTCAATGGCTCAAAATAGGAAATAAAGTGTTGTAATGGGTATTTATATTGCCTGCCATGTCAAGTACAAAGAAAGGAGATGAATCACCTCGGGAACGGAGAGCAAATGTGTTGGAGGAATTTGTGGGAGTATAAACACTCTGTTTTGAAGGGGACTGGGATGGATGAGGAGTTGGGATGAGATTAGCAGCTATTTCCAGTTCTTCTTGGAGCCCCACCACCACAGGATTAGAATCTGATGTATAACATGGTGACTGTAGTTGATGACCCTGTATTGTATAATTGAAATTTTTGCAAAGAGTGTACCACTTAAATGTTCTCACCAAAAAAATTTTTTTAAATAAGATAAATATATAAGGTGATGGATTTGTTAATTTGCAGAGGGGAATTCTTTCACATTATATGAGTATATCAAATGAGCACACTCTACACTTTAAATACCTTATAATTTTACCCTCCAATTATATGTAAATAAAAAATTTTTTGAAAGAAAATAATGTGTACTATATCTGAATATTAAAGTTCTCCAGAGGAGAAAATAAAATAATTTTGTTAGAAAGACTCTTCTGATAACTATCTCCTCAAGTTCTGAAGGTTTCACTGAATCTTAAAAGAATTAAGTATTAATTAATCAAAGCCAGACAAGAAGTGAGAGTCTCTGACCTTAATTAAGAGATTCCGTAAAACAATAACATATATCAAAATAAGTAGTGTATGGTAGGCACTCAATAAATTTTTTTATTAAATAATAATATTAATAATAGACAATGTCATTGAGGAATATACTGTGTGTTAAACACTTGGCTAAATACTTAGACTCAGGTGGTTCCAACTCTGAAACATGTATTTTTTTTTTAAGTTTGTTTATTTTGAGAGAGAGAGAGGGAGAACATGAGAGTGAGCACAAGTGGGGAAGGGACACAGAGAGAGAAAGAGAGAGAATCCCAGCAGGCTCCACACTGACAGCATGGAGACCAAGTGTTGCTCAAACTCATGAACCATGAGATCACGACCTGAGCCAAATCAAGAGTCAGACACTTAACCACTTGAGCCACCCGGGGTCCCCTGACACATATTTTTTTATAACTCATTTGACAGTAACACCTGACCTGAACTTTTATGCAGCTATATCTTGTCTTTACTTAGTGTGTATATTCACATGCTTTCTTAAAGAATTGTTAATATGCTTGACTGTGCTGCCCAATCTCTGTGATGGGGCATTGTGTCATTTATTGTATAGACTCCACATAACCTTTCTTTGAAAATAAAAATTTCTTCATTCTAGGATACATCAAGTCTCAAGGGTTTTAGACAAGGGTTGTAGACACTAAGTTCTTCCAATAACCTTTGATTTAGTGTTACTGTTATATTTATTTTGTTGTTGAGAAACTGAAGTACAGAGAGGTTAAGTAGATTTTCTAAGGTCACAGCACTAGTTGGGGTTCTAACCTCAATTTAGCAGTTTATAACCAAGACCTACGATTTCTACCCACTATTTTATACTGCTTCTTATATAGATAATAAGACAGTAGAAAAATGACTAAGTTTAGGAGAATAATGGAATGCCTACATGTAAGCAATAAGAAAACATTTTATAAATGCATAGAAATACTTTCTGCCACATTTTTGACAACTGGTCTAATGTGTTAAGAGCTACAGGCATGAGAAAGCAATAGTAGATAGAAAAGAAAGTTGTGAATGGCAGGGCCTGGGAAACACAGGATGTCAAAAAGGAAACAACTATTGAGGTACGTCTTAGGAACATTTGTGTTAGAAGCTTGGAGAAACCTCAAAGGAGCCACTGAAAAGCAGGTTCCACAGAAATCAGGAGAACTACAGTCCCACAGAGGGATTGTGGAGGAGACTGAGAATCTCTGTTTCCTCTTTCCCTTTACCTGAAAACTCCACGGGGATTACAAGGGTCTCAACCAGCTCACTACTGGAGGCCTGTCCTCTTACTTTCTTCCAACAGACAAACACACTTTGGGTCAAGGAGCATTGTCAGTGTGGAATGCCCCTCATTCCCTATATGTAAATGTCACAATCCGTGAAGGCTGGTGCAGACGTTACTGGGAAAAAGGGAGACAGAAAGAGTTTGCATGAGACTATTCTTGATAGCATATCATCGAAAAAATGTCTTCTGCTTGTTTTTAATATTTAGGAATATACTTACAATAGTAAAAAAGAAAGAGGAGGTAGAGAGGTGGAAAGCAATGTTTTCAGTGACAAAGGAGAGCGAAAGGGCCCTTTGCAATATACTTGGCTTCCCGTGACTGCAAACAGCCGCAGAGGGCACGCAAGGAGGAAGCTGAAAAAAACAGATGCTAATGGCCATAAGATAAATGAGTTTTCCAGAGAGTTCTGTTCTATCATGGTATGGTAAGTTCTGAAGCTAGAAGATGCTAAGGTGAAATATCTGTACAAGTGAGGAAAGGATAATTGAATTTGCTAGTCTCCGTGCTAAATGCTGGCCAAGTAGAATGTATTGCTAAATGCACCATCTGGAGTGGTGTCCAATTTATTCTTGGACTCTCAGGTTCTGACTACGGAATTAGGAAGGCAAGTTCTTAAAACCAAACAAAGATGGTATTGAAGTACAAGGCAATTCATTTTCCAGAGTGTTTTTCTATTATGTCATGGTATTTGAAGATCACCCTTAGAGTATGCTGAGGACAGTGATGTATTGTGGTAGCCACACTGATCCACAGAAATGTAAGGCCATTTCGTCAAAATGAGATCAAAAGGTGATGTTAAAACAATCTTGCTAACCTCGAGGTAATGTTGGAGTTAATTTATATGTGGACTTTGGGTGATTTGAATCGGAGACTGAAAAACAACTTCAAAAAGATTTAAACTCGCCTCTCCTTTACCCATATAAAATGCCCTTCTCCAAAGAACTCTGATGAGCTTCTAATAGCAAGTTCTTACAAGGGTGACAAATCAGCTAAATGGACTTTTCTAATCACTGTAAAAATGAAGCAAACTCACAGAGATCAAAACGCCCATTATTTTACCTAAAATTTCTCTCAGAGAAATTACATTGTAAACTATCAAAACCCAACCTAGAACTGATTATAGCATATCAAGGTGTCCATATCACTATTGCTAGTAGCCTGAAACATTATTGAAAAGTTAAAAAACAGACATTGCTTGATATCCAACCACATGTCAGAAGTTTTAATCAGACAAACATGACATGGTGTCAGTGTTTTCAGGTAAGCTCTGAATATTCATTCTACGTCAGAGACACCTGGAAGAATGTTGCAAGAAGAACCTGGTTACGTTTTTGCTCTGGAACAAAAGGCAGGCAAAGAGTAGAGACAAAAATTATGGAATGAGACTTCTCTTAGAAATAAGTACTTCAGCAAGGTTATCTAATTTAGCTATTTGATTTACTCAAATGTAGTAATAATCTCTCCTTTTGTCTGTTTAGCAGGTAGTTTCCCTTTTTCTGGCTATCAGCAACTCTATTTTTCTTTGCCAGTTAATTCAGGTAAATCCGGCCCCAAATCATCCAGCTATGAGGGATAGGAAGTAGCCTATACCCAAAGAGTTGTACAATGAGTACCTCAAGGACAGGCATGTGACTGTGGCTGAGTCAGGAAGTTAAAACCAAGACTTTTTTTTTTTAGAAATAATTGGAAAGAGACGCCAAAGGTTTCTGTATGGTGAGAGTCTGCCTGAGAATGAAGCCAACGGAGAACAAAAGAGCTAAAAGATAGATAGAAGTGGTGATTAAAAAGAAGAGTGGGAAATGGGAAGAGACTGTTGAAGCACCGAGGGTACACTGGATATATATAGCTCTTCCCAAAGCTAGCTCTTTTCTTCTGGATTGTTCTGTTATATAAACTGATAATAATCCTCTTTGTATTTATTGTTATCTTAAGCAAGTTTATAGTTGGGATTCTGTCACTTAAAGTTTAAAGATTTAAATGTACAGAAATTGATACTTGCAGGTGAGGTAAAGTGTAAACTTTTGAATTAACTGAGTCAAAGTGGAATATGAGAAAGCTATAATTTGTCTACCCCAGGGAGAAAATCGATGTTACCTATCATGCAGTAACAAAGAATGGTTAAATTATCTCTTGCTATCGAAAGGGGGGAGCCAAGATGGCAGAACAGCATGGAAGTTTTTTGTGTGTCTCGCATCCATGAAATACAGCCAGATCAACACTAAACCATTCTGCACACCTAGAAAAGTGATCTGAGGATTAACACAACAGTCTGCACAAACTGAACCACAGAATTCAGCAGGTATGTGGCACGGAGAGGTGAACTTGGAGAGTGAGAAGCCATGGGAAAGGAGGTGCTTTTGCGGGTGAAGAGGACGGAGATTGGGGGGGAGAATACAGGAAAAGCACCCCTCTGCAAAAGCAGCTGGAGAGAAAGTGGAAAATTGGCAACAACCGCAGGGATTAAACTAAAAAGGGAGAAAGAAAGGAGAGGGTTTAAATTCCATTAAGACTGTAAACAAGGGGAGTGCAAGTCTGCAACTCCGCAGCTCGATACCTGGCAGTGCTCTGGCGGGAAGGACGAATCCCCAGGAGCAGAATGGGGTCCAGGCGGTTCTTGGGCAACACGGGGAGAAGCGGTTCCACTGCTGGAAGGACATTTGGTAGAGGCTGTGAGGCAACCTGGGCCCAGCAGACCCCAGAGAACGCCCACATTCTCTGGTGCTGGAACAAAGTGGTGAAGGGTGAAGGCTGGTGCCAGAGTGTGTTGTGATTTTCCATAATCCCTGAAACGCTGCTGCTACACTATCTCGTGAACTTCTTCTGGGGCGGGCTGGCACCTGGCCGCAATCTCTGGGCTTCGGCAGCAGCAAGGCCCCACAAACATTCCTGGGTGCAGTCGGCAACAGGCCATTACTCGGTGAGACCCTCCGCAGAGGGGCAGAACGGGTCAAAGCTGCAGTCCCTCAGAAGTAAGGGGCCGGGGAATAGAGCCGTATCTGAGACAAAACTTGGGAGAGAGGTACTACCTGGGGCTTGGTCACGGACAGTGTAAAAGAGGGGAGTGGACGAAACCTGAAGACAAAGGACGGGTGCACGATTGCTGATCGGCGAGAACAGAGTTCCAATACGAGACACAGGCTGGCTGGGTAACGCCATTTTATCGCTCCCGCTCATGCGCATGCGCACCTATGGGCGGGCACCGCAACAATCCACCACAGTAGGCTACAAACGCCATCTAGTGGAGAACAGAGCTGTTACACTAAGCCCTGCCCAACTGGGCCAACCTTGCTCTTCAAGAACAGAAGTCTCACTGTCTGCTTAGTTTATGGACTATAAAGCTCTTCATACTCTGACTTCTAGTGGAAAATAAAGTAATTTCATTCCTATTTCAATATGTTAGCAGGTCCATCTATAAATTTTCTTTCTTTGTTTTACTTTCTTTTTTCTTTTTTTTTGTCTTTTTCATTTCATTTATTTTTCTTGAATGCAGACAGAGAAAAAATTCATTCTTATTTTCAGTTTTATTGAAAATATTTTCTTTAATTTTTTTCACTATATTCTTTACTTTTTTGTAAAGTTTTTCAAATTCTGTTTTACTTCCATCATTTCATTTTAGTCTACTGTATTCATTTTTTCAAACTTTCAAACAATTTCAGTTTTTTCTCTTTTTTCTTTTTTCTCTTTTTACTTTCTTTTCTTCTCTTGAATACAGAAAGAGAAAAAACTCATCTTTATTTTTAAATTTTATTAAAAATAATTTTCTTTAATTTTTTCCTACTATATTTGTTACTTTTGTGTAATTTTTCAAATTATAGGTTACTTCCATCATTTCATTTTAGTCTACTTCAGTGTATTCATTTCTTCAGATTTTAAAACGATTTCCTTTTTTTCTCTTCCTTCCCCTTTATTCTCTTATCTATCAAGCCAATTTCAAAACCCAGACCATAACACACCTAGGATCTAGCATCATTAGTCAATTTTGTGTGTGTGTGTTTAATTTTTTAATATTTTTTAATTTACATTTTTTTAGTTTAACTTTTTCTATCTCATTAATTATTTTTCTCCCTTCAAAATGATGAAGAAATTCACCCCAAAAGAAAGAGCACGAAGAAATGACAACCAGGGACTTAACCCACACAAATACAAGCAAGATGTCTGAAACAGAATTTAGAATCATGATAATAAGAATACTAGCTGGAGTTGAAAATAGATTAGAATCCATTTCTGCAGAGATAAAATAAGTAAAAACTAGTCAGGATGAAATAAAAAAATGCTATAACTGAGTTGCAATCACGAATGGATGCCACAGAGGCAAGGATGGATGAGGCAGAACAGAATCAGTGATATAGAGGACAAACTTATGGAGAATAATGAAAAAAAGAGGCAAAAAGCACGATTTAAGAATTAGAGAAATCAGTGACTCATTAAAAAGGAACAATATCAGAATCATAGGGGTCCCAGAAGAGGAAGAGAGAGAAATAGGGGTAGAAGGGTTATGTGAGCAAATCATAGCAGAAAACTTTCCAAACCTGGGGAAAGACACAGACATCAAAATCCAGGAAGCACAGAGGACTCCCATTAGATTCAACAAAAACCGACCATCAACAAGGCATATCATAGTTAAATTCACAAATACTCAGGCAAGGAAAGAATCATGAAAGCAGAAAGGGAAAAAAAGTCCTTAACCTACAAGGGAAGATAAATCGGGTTTGCAGCAGACCTATCCACAGAAACTTGGCAGGCCAGAAAGGAGTGGCAGGATATATTCAGTGTGCTGAATCAGAAAAATATGCAGCCAATAATTCTTTATCCAGCAAGGCTGTCATTCAAAATAGATGGAGAGATAAAAAGTTTCCCATAAAAACAAAAATTAAAGTACTTTGTGACCACTAAAACAGCCCTGCAGGAAATTTTAAGGGGGAGTCTCTGAGGGGAGAAAAAATGAAAATATAAATAAATACATACATACATACATACATACATACATACATACATACCAAAAGCAACAGAGATTAGAAAGGACCAGAGAACACCACCAGAAACTCCAACTCTATAAGCAACCTAATGGCAATAAATTCATATCTTTCAGTACTCACTCCAAACGTCAATGGACTCAATGCTCCAATCAAAAGACATAGGGTAACAGAATGGATAACAAAACAAGATCCGGCTTATTGAGTGAACTAAAGGGAGTCTTCCTACATAGGCTACACTGTTTTTAAACAGTTCTGCATCTACCTATTTTCTGTGGCCATAAAAAGTTACATAGATGGAAAGATAAATAGATTGATATAAATATATATAGCAATAAACGTAAATAAGTATTATATATGTAAAATGATTCATGTAAAATTGAGATAAATTACTTCATAGTATTCTAAGGACTTAATTGAAATAATTTATATAAAAAGTAGTGCTTGTCAAATAAGTGCTCAATAAATATTGTTTACTATTTTCAGGGTAGTGAATATAAAATCATTCTCTCATACGACAGCACATTAAAAAATATGGACACATTCCAGTTATTTGAAAAGTACAGATGTTGAGGTTTAGAAGACATGATTCTTAGTTGTAACTTCTACAACCAGCTGACTTTGTGATTTTTATTAAAATGTTCCACCTCTATGGGCTGCAATTTCCCCAAGTATAAAATTAAAATTCTGTTTTACCCTTTCTCTTTAAATTCTACTTCAGCCTTTGACTTCCATTATTTTCTAACTTCAATAGCTTTCCAACCAGGGAAGATAAAGCTGAAAAAAAAAAAAAAAAAACTAAAGGGGAAAATTAGAGGCAAGGAGTAAGTTAAGAAAATGCATTTTTCAGGAGCCAATGATGCAATAGACTTGAGCAGGAGAAGTTAAGCAATAGTTTGGGGTTATTACATTTAACAACTGCTTACTGGACACTCACCATTAGCAAGGCATTTGTGCAGCACTGGACTCATGGCTGGGACACAAAAGGATTCCTGCAAATTTAAGGATTATATCTCAAATCATATTTTCTATTTATTAAAAATATATCTTTAAAGCTATAGGTACAGCACCTTATTTGTACAGCTCTAGCATCTTCAACTCTGACAGTTAAAGGACTTACATGCTAAATTCTAGACTGTGTTTCTCTCCCTCGTGACGTCTGGATACAAGCCCTCTGTCATTGGCTGACTCTGCAGAAGCTGAAAAACCACTTTTGAATGAACATTGCCAGCTCTTGCTTCTGGGCTGATTTCTAATAGATTGCCTCCCCTTGTGAATCCCTGTCTTAACTTCTGCTGCCCTCCTTTGCACTAATGAAAGGAGTCTCACGGCCACTGAATGTATCTGTGGAAAGCTATGTAGATCAGTAGATGAGAGCACATCTGGATTAGGATGGACTTTCTCCCCTGCCATACAAATGCAAGGTACCTCATTGCAGCTTACACACTCTGCTTCCAAGGTGCCTACAAAGGACCTGGCAATTTGATAGATTTAACACAGTGACATTCTAATCACAGGACCACAGGACTGAAATTAGGGCATTAGTTTGGATATAAGCTGTTACCATTAAAAACACTTCACAAGTGGCCACAAAAAAAAAAAAAAAAAAATGTACTTGGGATAAAGTGTCCTAGTAAAGAGTCTGAAACATTGAACAGTAAACCACCTTTGCTCCCTTTGGGATTATACTGTACCCGCAATCAAGATTCTGATTAAGACTGACTTCAAATACCCAGTTTTAGGAAGTTCTCATTATTCTCACCAATGGTGGGCAAAAGGGTAAAATAACACATGTTTATTTCAGAGGGCAAATAATTTCATCTGATAAATGCTGTGTTCTCACACAGCTTTTGTACAATAAGTACAAAGCTAAATAAAAATGGAAATTATTTTGCAAGCTTTCCTACAACTTGAAAAAATGAAAGAAAGATACCTTGGGACTTATTTTCGAGATACAGATTCTTGAAATTCTTTATTCTTTTATCAGCTCTGTTGCCCAACGGGAAATCTGTACAACAGGCATCATATGTCTTTAATAATGAAGCAAACTACTGTAGCTCAAATCTTTGGAGCAGCTAAAAAACCCAATTGTGTGTAGGAAAAGCCAGAAGAGTTTGTTTTACTAGAGCTACAAATTCCGCAACATTCAAGGGCTAGGCTCATTTCAATTGAAGGCAGAAAGGCAAAACTGATGAAAACATTTTAAAGGATAATCCATATGGACTGAGTCTGAGGGAAATTTCCCATGAAGCAAATTCCTTCCATATAAACCGGAGATTTCTAGAATCCTCCCCTTACTTTCTTTTGTTTAGAGGCTCAAACTCCACAGGACTTCACAAAACAATCAAAGTTTCATCCTTCTTAAAAAAGGAAAAGAAAAAAAGATATCTGTTTTTAAAGCTTCTGGTAAAATTTCTCCAAGTGAAATGTTTTCTCTTTGATCCAATTTACATCTGCATCTCAGATCAAAAAGTGTAAAATTGGAGTTAGCAAATTAGATATTAAAGATTTTGCTTCTAATAACACTTTGTTACACCAGACAGCACATTATATTCCTTAGCTGGAGCAAAAACAAGGACTAAAGGCTGCTATTAAACAAAGTAGATACATTAAAGATAACCATAAAAATAATTGTATTTAAAGCTTCGAGTAAACATTTTAGTCATCATTTCCATATGGTCTTCCTGGAGCTTCAAATTGATGTCAGAAAAAATACTATCCATTGAGAGCTAAATTCAACCCAAAGATGTTAATTCAAAGTGTTATAGATTTAAAGAGTATTTAGGCCAATAGTTCACTTTTCTTTCAAAAATATTCATTCAGCTGAAAAAGTGTAATTTTAGTGAAAGAAAAGGAACACTTTTACTAGATGTTTTTGTGTGGGAGATCAGAACACTATGAACAAAATGGTACTGATAACAGACCAGCTCTGTCATTAGCTGGGAACAACTAACGAACCCCATTAAAACTTAGTGTGCATTCAGTAATTTGAAGGATCATATGACATCTTGACTAATGGGCCTTCTAGCTCAAGATTCATCACAGATCCAAATTTTACATGTCAGTTGGCAACAAGCCTACTTCAGGGCAAAATCCAAATTAATTCAGTGTAAATATTACTAAAAACAATCCCTTCAATTTTAAGAGATTTAACAGAAAAATCCCTTCCACACACAAGTGAACTCTTCATTTTGTAATTAGCAAATGGTAAGATAGTTTCTCCTGACTCCATCTGTCCTGAAGTATTTAAATAGCCCACATGAAAAAACTCAATGTCTTTATTCCAGAATTTGGTATATTAGACAAATCCCTTACTAAAAACTCTTGACTTCCTTTTTAGACACAGTTCTAAAAGCCATGCATATTTGATTTTCTAATCTAGAACAGGTTAAAAGTAGAGTGGATATTTAAAAATTTATTTTCCACTAATCTTTGGTTGGTTACTTATATTGTTTGTAATCACATTGTAATTAAAGCTCCATGTCTCAAGATTGTTTGTAACATAAGTAATATAAGAAAAGATAATAAATAACTTAAGTTTGAAAGATACATATTTGTTTAGATAGCTGTATATCCAAAAAAAAAAAAAGAAAAGTTTCCATTGACTTAATACAATGGTGCTGATTCCATTTCTCTGTAATTCCTTAGCTTGTCCTTCCAGGGCCATTGGCTACAGGACCAGTTTCTTTCATGTTTTCAAAATGCCTCCAGTAATACCAGGCTTCACATGTCCGAAAATCAAGATGGGTGGCAGGGCAGAGAACATATTTTTCCCTGACTTTTCTCACATAAAGACTCAGTAGACCTGTTTTCTGTCACTCCCAGGAAAACTCTGTCCAATTTCATGGTCATGAGTTACATTAATCCTGGTACCTGAGCCCTGTGGCCAGCAGAAGGCCATCACTGACTGACTTCAGTCAGGGTCATTGAAATAATCGCTGGGGAATTTCGCTGATAAAATCACCTTAACTGCAGAGGAGTCAATACCCATATAAAAATTAGATTATTAAAAGGATGAGGGAAAAATGGAATGTTAGGTGGTAATGAACATCGACTGTTACATTAAAATGGACATTTTATGTAAAGAACCTTCTCTTTTCCTTGGATTTCTTCTTTAGTATAATTTGTTATACATGATAAAAACAACCTTTGATTTGATGATTTAAACCCATTTGGTCACAATGACTGGAACTCTTTTGAATTTGTTTACACAAATGAGGAAATATTTTGGATTATGTGAGATACATTGATTGTCTTGTTTTTCCAAAATAGTGCCCTACCTCCTTCGTTGGAAAGTGTTTTGAAGGGAGCAGGATTATTTGTTGTTTGTGTGCTTGTACTTTCCTGGCAACAGTGACTTGTTGAAGAATGAGCACCTGATCCAAGCTCAGCCTGTCATAGTTCCCTACATCCCTAGCTAAACTGTGATTCATCCAGGGGATAGACACATGGTTCAAGCCAGATTAAGACATTTTCCCAAGAGCTTTGTAACTGGGGATTGTGGAAGTCAGGGAGGGGTGGTTGCAAACTGATTTCATTTCATCTTTAAAACCCATATGCCCAGAGCTACTGGTGACCACAGTCCCAGTCTTGTGGATTTCAGGGAAGCTAGAACACAAAGATGAGCAGAGAGA